>NC_134778.1:3668632-3671132 GCF_046742065.1 Oratosquilla oratoria
AGAGCAGTGAAAAGATGCATTGAGACAAAGACATCACTTTCATTTCGTGGAAGCAAATTAATAGAATTGTCTGGCGACAGACCAGTAGTATCTTTAAGTTGTCAGCATTAGTGATGGGGATGGGCAAACTAAAAAAATCCTTTCATTTTACGAGAGACTTTCATCCTCTTTCTGTAGGCGGAATAAAATCGCCTGACGGCAGCTAGAATAAAGGTTTAAGTCGTTGATGTCAATGACAGTAACAAATAAAAATAAAAGCAATAAGAAATTACAGTAAAAACAAAATAAGAACAAATGCTTATGTCGTTGATATCAGTGAGTGACAAAAATAAATAAATATAACAATACAAATATATATAGAAACTAGCAGAAAAATAGAATAAAAATAAGAAAAAATTAAAAATAGAAACTGCCAAGTTAAAAGATAAAAAAAAAAATAACCAACATAAATTTCCCTCAAATAACATATCCCATAAGAAAAGATAGAGGTTGGCGTGGTCGTGTATATCATAGAATGCTATGAATGAGACCTTTGTTCAGCAGTGGACTCAGGATGGCTGACTTGATTGATAAGAAAAGATAAAAGAAAAAAAAATCCCAACTGAAAGTTAGGTGGAAACGTCTTCAATCTCTCTTCATGGGGGAATTCAGCAGTGGACTCAGGATGGCTGACTTGATTGATAAGAAAAGACTAGAAAAAAAAAGAAAGAAAAAAATCCCAACTGGAGGTCAGGGGAAACGTCTTCAATCTCTCTTCATGGGGGAATTCAGCAGTGGGCTCAGGATGGCTGACTTGATTGATAAGAAAAGAAAAGAAAAAAAAAACAAAAAAAAAAACAGAAAGTAAAGGGGAAAGGACTTCAATCTCTCTCCATGGGGGAATTCAGCAGTGGACTCAGTATGGCTGACTTGACTGATTAGAAAAGACTAAAAAAAAAAAAAAAAAAAAAAAAAAAAATCCCAACTGAAAGTCAGGGGAAAGGTCTTCAATCTCTCTTCATGGGGCAATTCAAGACACTAACAAGTTGAAAAGTACCCGAGTGGGAAAGTTGCAGAACCCCCAGTCATAGTGAGTTGTATAGTTAGGCTCATCAAGAAATTCATTCAATCAATCATCGTAACGTGTACCATGCAGCTCACAGCATTACAATACTTGTATACAATGATAACGAAGATAAATTTCTGTGTTAGGTTTAATGTAATGTAAAGAACTGTAAATATGTGTGAAAAAATATCAATGAATTAAAATCTGCTTTCATGAAATACTACTACTACAGATAGACTTTGTTTTGCTATCATCTTGTATACTGCAAAGGTGAATTATATTTCACCGACTAAAATTAGATAATTGCCTAAAGATCACTAATTCTTCACTATACAAGTCACATTAGTGTTAATCATTGATTGAATGTATGACAATATTCATCTACAAAAAATCTAAGTATTATTTTTTCTTCTTTTCTAATGAAAATTTACAGAAGCGATGAAATAAGTATACTACCTTAATTATTTAAGTTCAAATGGAGTAGAAATGTTGAACAATTCTTTACTTCATCATCCACAAAACAAAAATAAGTCTTTTTTTTTTATGAAGATTCACCGAATAGATCAAATTAACATATCTTGATATTCCGAATCTAAGGGAATTATAAGAGATTACAGATTTTTTGTTTCACCTATACCATTTTGAACTAAGATTATTCTTTTCTATAAAGAGGTTACCAAGGTGATGAATTAGACAATTACTATCCCTGCCACTGTCATTATCACTTTCATTGTGTTGGATCATCGTGATCAACGTCACTATAATTTTTCTTCTTTTCTTCCTTTTCGTTTTCTTATTTTATTCCACACTCCTTCTCCTCCTCTTTCTCTTCTTCTTCTTCTTCCTCTTTCACTTCTTCTTCGTCGTCTTGTCTTCTTCTATTGCTTTTCTTCTTCACCCTTTTCTTTTATATTTCATTTTCCCTTCTTCTTCCTCCTCTTTTCCTTCTCCAACTTTCTGTTCTCTGTCTTTTGTGCTTAAGTCTCTTTTTACGCGATCACATCTTATCACGTTTCAAAATTGGTTAAACCTTATATGAGAGGTTCTGCAATAAACGTTTCATAGCACAGGCATTAATGGTTTTGGTTTTATTGATGATAATACGCTTAGACCACTAAAAGGAGAGTTTAATCTTAGCCGCTCTTCTCTTGTACTCAAAAGTTTGCTTTGCCACATATTCTCGTTTAGGCTTATGTATTAGTAAAGAAACACGGCTCGTAAAGAAAATATTGAGCTTTACGTGACTTTAATCTATTCAAATGGCCTTGAACTGGGGAAGAGAGAGTGAAAGATAGATAGATAGATAGGTAAATAGATAGATATACAAATAGATAGAGAGAAGGAGATTGTGTGTGTGTGTGTGTGTGTGTGTGTGTGTGTGTGTGTGTGTGTGTGTGTGTGTGTGTGTGTGTGTGTGTGTGTGTGTGTGTGTGTGTGTGTGTGTGTGTGTGTGTG
>NC_134778.1:3676132-3691132 GCF_046742065.1 Oratosquilla oratoria
CCCAAACAACAATGAAACCTTGATATGAGGAGTAGAGGAGGTGTAAAGTAAAGTAACATAAAGTAAAGTAGAGTAAAGTAAAGTAAAGTAAAGTAAAGTAAAGTAAAGTAAAGTAAAGTAAAGTAAAGTAAAGTAAAGTAAAGTAAAGTAAAGTAAAGTAAAGTAAAGTTAAGTTAAGTAAAGTAAAGCAAAATAAAGTAAAGTAAAGTAAAGGAAAGGAAAGGAAAGTAAAAAGTAAAGCAAATTAAATCAAGATAAAGTATTCTAAAATTAAATTCAATAAAACCAAATCTAATAAGACAAGACTAAAACAAACTGATAAAAAGGTAAATATATCCACGTCAAGAGTCTTAAGCGCAGTTATGAACCAAATTTCCTTGAATTCAGAAAATGGATGTCGTGAATAATAACGCCCAAGCTTTCTCGAATAATAGAACAGGAGTGGCTTCCATGAAAAAGGAAAGAATGGTGTAAGAAAATGACAGACGGAAACGCTGCGACTGAAGCCATTCTGTAGACATCGATAGGTTCTACTAAGATAAAAAATTGGGACAGAAAATGTTTTCTATCGAAAGAAACACCTTGTTAAGACGAAACATTTACTTGTAAAGTGTTTTCTTGTTAGAGCACTATGTACTTTATAGAGTTCTAGCAAAGCGAAACTCGTTTTGATAAAGTCTCCTTCCTCAAATGGGGTTTCGATTACAAGAAAACATTTTCTGTTCCCATTTCGATCTTGAGGCAAATATATGTCTCACTAGAACCCATCAATACCTACAGATCAGGAGCAACGGTTTTAGACGCAGCGTTTACGGGTGTAATTTTCCTGCTAATTACATACATATACCAATGTTTTTCCCTTACAAGGGAGGTAGCCAAAAAGAATAAGGCATAAAATCATTTTCACCCATTCCATCCCTAAATAGACTCCACTCCCCTCCACCCTCCCTCTTATCTTAGCACCACCTGGATGACGGGTCATCCCTGCACCTTGTCCACTGCCCTGGGTCAGAGGTAGTGTCGCAAGGCATAGCACATCCACAGCAAGGCCACTTCATTAAATCGGCGACCCCACCCCTCTCCATCCCCCCCTGCATAAAAGGAGAAGACGGGGAGAAATCCCTTCGGGCTGCGTCAATTGTTTTTTTCTCACACATACTACCTCACCCTCCTGCCAATTACATACAGAAATAATCTTGTACAGGTGGGTGACACGACTTTAGTCCTCTCCTGTGCATGAAGATAGTGTCCACACAGAGTCCTGGACTACCATACACACCCCAGTCCCCCAAATACCCCATTTTTATCGCTCAGTCCTACCTCCTGCACGATTTGCAGTGAAGCCGCCGAATAAAAACGATTAATATAACGTTCTATATTTCGCGTCTGACCTACCGTATTGGGTATTGACTGTGTTTTATGCGTCTAATATTTTCGGGACAACAGTGACATCCCTATAGAACCGAGTCACACAGATATGGACCAAAAGGTCTCCTGTCGGCATGCTCCGCCTTTGTAATCCTTTATATAATCGGGGACTGATCTCCATTCAGTATATAAATAAGCAAATCTGATCTCTTTTAATTTTTGTTTTCCTCCAGGTGTGTTACTCTTCTTACATCCTTTCTGTACCACGACTATGTCTTTATCCCGTCTTGGTGATATTCCTCACAAGAATAGCATTGCTGGTCATTTCTGACAAAATGATTACATTGAATTGTTTATTTTGATTAATTAGTTATCCATGTCCTATTGATTCGACCTTCCACTCAGTGATTTCCAAAATTAGGTCATTCTTAGTGATCAGAGCAGAAGGCTATTCCATTTCTACATTTCATTCAATTTTTATCGAAATTACTATTTTGGATTTTTTTTTTTTCAAATTTGCGTGTTCTTCTCTCTTTTGTGCATTTTAGTCTCTTCCAGAGGAGTGTGTGGAAAATAAAATTAAGAAATTCTAGTTTTGTCTTTCTCCTTCATATCCTTTCCTGACTACTCTCTCTTACCTTCTCCGTCTTCATCTCTTCTGAATTCGTCCCATCAAGTTTTCCAATACGTGTCGAGTTGTGGGTCTGTTTTGGTCACGCTTGTAGATCCTTGTTCGATTCTAACAGGTATCTGTGACCGCTACTTGGCCTTCAGTTCGTAGAATAAATGGCAATGACCTGGGTCACAGTTTAACGTGTCTTGGCAAGAACTGACCTCCCTATCAGTTTCTTATGAATCATATTTCATACGCTTTCTTTAGATCTATGTTTAAACATTCTATGTATCCATTTCTCCCTTGGAGGTTTTATGTAACTGTGTCATTGCAACTAAGTAGATATAACACACACACAAAAATGCATCCGGGTAAAATTCAGTTAACTTTTCTCATATGCATATGTATGTATGTATGTATGTATGTATGTATGTATGTATGTATGTATGTATGTATGTATGTATGTATGTGTATATATATATATACATATATATATGTATATATATATATGTATGTAAATATATATATATATATATATATATATATATATGTATGTATGTATGTATGTATGTATGTATGTATGTATGTATGTATGTATGTATGTATGTATGTATGTATGTATGTATGCATGTATATATTCCGTAGGAAAGTGCAAAAGAAGCCACAGGGGGTAAAACTGGCCATAGTCTGTATTATTTACCCAATTATGACAGATAGGGAAACAAAGCACCAACTACTATGCGTTTTGTATAATTCTTCCCTTTTTTTGACAAACATAATTAGGTGTGTAACAAAGACAAGGGTCAGTTTTGCCCCATGTCGATACTTTTGTCCCTTCCTAAGGTTTATTTTTTTCCATTTGTCTTGTATTTTCATTTTATGTAGTATACTACAAAGTAGCACTTATTAAAAGCCATAATTTCAGAATACGAATAGAGAAAAGAATACATTTCTCCCTTCGCAAATTACTGAAGGCTTTGTACCCTCCTACCACATGACTTTGCATTCGTGGGGTCCAGAAAATTTGGTAAGAAATGGAAATGGAGGGCTGTGCCCTTCTGTCTCTGGTCATGCACGACTTCTCATTATCTTTGACAAAGCTGCATGACTCCCAACTCCCCTTATAACCCTCGACCCACTTCTTAAGACTGATGATGTGTTTTAAATGCTCTTCTGCGTGCAGATTATGAATTTCTTTACTGAAGAAGGCCTTTGATGTTTCCGAAAAGCCATCAACATCGCTTCGTTGGCTCTCTCACTCGTGCATGGTGAATGAACGATCCATGATCTTGAACCTTTACCACAGTGACGTACATGATGAACATTAATTCTAAATAATATAATTAATTCTAATTCATCTTCTAGTCAAACTTTGAATGTAATAGGGTCTCAGTCCTTGTAGATCCTATTTAGTTACGTAAGTCTTCTCCTCAACTGCAACGAATCGTCTGGAATTAGAAGTATATATATATAGATATATATATATATATATATATATATATACATATATATATACATATATATACATACATATATATGTATATATATACATATATATATACATACATATACAGTATATATATATATATATGTATATATATATATATATACATGTATATATATGTATATTTATATATATACATATATATATCTATATATGTATATATATGTATATATACACATATGTATGTATATATATACATATATATATATATATATATATATATATACATGTATATAAACATATATATGTATATATATATGCATATACATATATATATGTATATATATATATATATATATACACATATGTATGTATATATATATGTATATGAATACATACATATATGTACATATATATATATACATATATATATACATATATATATACATATATGTGCATATATATATATATATATATACATATATATACACATATATACATATATATATACATGTAAGCATATATTTACATGAACATATACATATGCATATACTGAAACATAAACATATACATATGCATATATATATATACATATGTATATGCATATATATATATGTATACATATATATATATATACATACATATATATACATACATATATGTATATGTATATATATATATATACATATATACATATATATACATGTAAGCATATATTTACATGAACATATACATATGCATATACTGAAACATAAACATATACATATGCATGTACATACACATATACTTATACATATACATATACACATACACATACACATACACATACACATACACATACACATACACATATACATACACATACACATACACATACACATACACATACACATACATATACACATATACACATATACACATATACACATACATATACATATACATATACATATACATATACATATACATATACATATACATATACATATACATATACATATACATATACATATACATATACATATACATATACATATACATATACATATACATATACATATACATATACATATACATATACATATACATATATATATATATATACATATACTGTACATATACATATATATACACACATATATATATGTATACACTTGCATTTACATATACTGTATAAAACATACACATACATATTCATTATCTATTTTTATGGTGTTTACTATAATTTTTGTAAAGCACAAAAAAAAAAAAATCTAAAACGTATCGCAAGACAGAGGAGGCTACATCCAATTCAACAAATGCGAAGGATTCGTGGCAAGAGGAAATGGTGTGCCAAGCTTCTTGATAAATGTATGAAGACTTTCTTTGATCAATACAACCACTACGTGTTGAGTCGCAACAACTTGAAGTCGGAATTCTTCTGCTGTCAGGATCTTGAAACGATAAATAGGGTCACTAGTGCGGTGGACGTCTTTGCATTTTTCTTGAAGAAGAAGAAGAAGAATTGTCTGGTATCTCGAACTCGTAATCGGTACGTAAAGAGAATCTGCCGTACTTGAGGTTCGGCTCCTTTCTAGTCTTGATAAAGGCCTCATGTTCTAAGTAAGACTTAATGAAGACTTTAGAAGAGAAGTTGAGATACCTCCATTAGGAGACATTGAGTAGCTGCGGCCGAAGCCGTCATCCTTTCCCTTTGCGACTGGAATGTTGGGTCAGGTTACAGGTATTGTTGAGAATGAGAGGAATGCGGGATTTGGACACACAACTAAACAAATGCGATACCATCAAGTTTCTAATAACGTCACCAGACCTTAGAAGCTGAATAAGTAAAAGGTAAGACTGTTGGTAACCTCTTCTAAGTTGCTGAATTCATAGGTGAGTTTCTTGAGAATTAAGTTGGAATTAAATATTTGGTTGATTACTACTTTAGGTTTAGCTTTTAGTTTTATTCAATTAAAATATCATTTTGTTTTAATTAGTATCAACATTTGTATATATCCGATAATTTCTATGACAGTCGCATGCAGGATTCGAACCCACTGCTTTCAGCCACACGTAAGATCACCTTCACAGAGCCTTAGCTCTGTGGCCCGAAAATAGTGGGTTCGAATCCTGCATGCGACTGTCATAAAAATTATCGGATTGATGTCGCTGTTACTAGCGAATTGATCTCATTTGTATATATGTTTAGTTCTACTGAACAATTTTATTCAGTTAATAGGAATCACACGTATTGAAAGAACTTCTAATGAGATTGGAAAGGTGATGTATAGGTTTCAATTGTATACGAAGGAATTGTGTTCCTCGACAGAGCGACCCCATTCTAGAACCTAGAATCCACTCGGGTCGTAAAGGCGTCTAAAACGAGGTGCAGTGATGGGACTAGGCATACTGCTCTTTGAAGCCTCAAAGGGTAAATTCCTACAAGAAGTCAAGGCAAAAGAGGGTCTGGGAGGAGTTTCTTAAACAGAAACCTAAGGTATGGGCCTTTTACTGTGAATGGGTGTGTGATATAGATGGGAGATAGTCTGTATGTTTGTGAGAAGGAAGATGGGCGTGTTGGTATTAATTGAAACTAAGTTGAAAGGGAGGGATGATTTTGAGCTTGGGAGTTTAATGGGGAGGGTGACGGGATTGAAGAGAGGACAAATAAGGGAAGGGGTGGCTCTACTAGTAAGTGAGGAGATAGGTAGTGTGGTGGAATGGAAGAAGGTTTTACTAGGTTAATGCAGGTGAAGATGAAAATGGAAATGGATATGTGGGTCTTTGTAAGTGCATATGGGCCTGGTAGTGAGAGGAGTGTAGAGAAAATGGAAGGCTATTTGGTAAGGTTTAAATGAGTGCTCAAAGAACTTAGAGAGGCTTGTGAATATAGTAGATTTGAAAAATATCAATGCTAGAGTAAGGGATGAACCAATAGTCGTGGTAGTTGGGAAGTGTGGAGTTCCAGGTAAAAGTGATAGTGAACAGTTAATGATGGACACGTGGTTAGAGACTTGATTATAGCTAACACAGTGTTAAGGAAAAATCAAGCATAAGTGCACATAGAAGAGGTGGTGCATGGACGGATGGTTGATAGGACATTAATGGATTATGTAGTGGTATCCAGGACGAGAATAGAAAGAGTTCTAGATGTCCATGTTCTTAGGGGAGAAATTGAGGGAATATCAGATGATTTTTTGGTGGAGGATAGGTAAAGAAAGAGCAGGAGGACAGAAGGTAAAAAGATGCTTAGAGCAAACTACTTAAGTGAGAAGGAAAAACAGCAGGAGAGTAAGGAGAAGCCGAGAGGAGTATGGGGAGGTGAAAGATAGAGAAGAGGTAGGAGTGGAGGAGGAATGGAGGTGTTTCAAGGAGTGACAAGGTGTGTAAAGATAGTATGCGGAAAAAAGCGAATGGAGGGAAGAGAAGGAAGGGTAGTGAATGGTGGGACCATAAAGTGAAGAAGGTTGTTGAAGAGAAGAAGCGGACATTCAGGGGCTGGTTGTAAAGTGTGACGAGAGAGGCATATGGAAGATACAGAGTGAAAAGAAGAGAAACGAAACAAGATAAAGGAGAGTAGATGTAAAATGGGGAGAATTATAAAAAAAAACGATAAAAATATGTTTTCGAAGGCCGTTAAGAGAGGAAAGAGGAAGTGACTCAAATAGGGAAGAAAAGGTAAAGGTGCAGATGAATAGATGTTAGCGGAAGAGGAGGTGGTAGGGGTAATATGGGAGGAGCATTTTATAGAACAGTTTAATGTGGTAGCAGCGGAAGGTACTAAGAAAATGACGGTGATGGAAGAGGAAAATAGAGAAGAAATAAGAAAAAAAGAGGTTGGTTGGTTGGTTGGTTGGTTGGTTGATTGGTTGGTTGGTTGGTTGGTTGGTTGGTTGGTTGGTTGGTTGGTTAGTTGGCTGTTTGGTTGGTTGGCTGGTTGGTTGGTTGGTTGGTTGGTTGGTTGGTTGGTTGGTTGGTTGGTTGGTTGGTTGGTTGGTTGGTTGGTTGGTTGGTTGGTTGGTTGGTTGGTTGGTTGGTTGGTTGGTTGGTTGGTTGGTTGGTTGGTTGGTTGGTTGGTTGGTTTGGTTTGGTTGGTGGGTTGGTTGGTGGGTTGGTTGGTTGTTTAGTTGGTTGGTTGGTTGGTTGTTTAGTTGGTTGGTTGGTTGATTGGTTGATTGGTTGGTTGGTTGGTTGGTTGGTTGGTTGGTTGGTTGGTTGGTTGGTTGGTTGGTTGGTTGGTTGGTTGGTTGGTTGGTTGGTTGGTTGGTTGGTTGACTGGTTGTTTGGTTGGTTGGTTGGTTGACTGGTTGTTTGGTTGGTTGGTTGGTTGGTAGGTTGTTTCATTCATTCATTTCTTCATTCATTCATTCATTCATTCATTCATTCATTCATTCATTCATTCATTCATTCATTCATTCATTCATTCATTCATTCATTCATTCATTCACTCGTTTGTTTGTTCATTCACTAACATGTTGAATAATGGTCTGCCTAAATGCAGAAGCCAAAATGATCAACCTTCTCGAAGTACAGGCAAATTAATTTGTAAAGCAATATTCCTGTAAATCAGCTTCGGTTGTCAGGCCCTGCTGTGGAAGCGTTGTGTCCTGCTGCATTGCTTCTGAACCAGAAAGTAAGTGTGGAGACTGGGGTGATATTTCGTCATCAACGTGCTAAGTAAAAACGAGAGACGAGAGTATGGTGGATGGATGCGGGATGGACGGAGGGTGGATGGGTGCAACTTTTGGCTGGCTACTTTTCTTGTAAAAAAGGAAAAGCCTTTTGGTGTATAAAATGAATATCCATTGAAATTATGATATTTTCCCAACCAAACACAAGTGTCCACGCGGGTTATTTTTGTTAACATTAAGCTTAGACCAAGTTATTTTCATTTTGCCCCGCGATAGGTAGTCTTGACTTTGATTCCCAGGGGCCGCCGCGGACAGCCGTGTCCAGGCAAGGAGGCGACCCAACGTCGGCCTAAGAAAAAAAAAAGAAAAGAAAAAAAAAGGGCCTTGTTCTACCTGAGTTTCTCACTTCCTATTGCGTGGAAGTGGGAAAACGATTTTTTATACAGCACTTTAGTCCCTTTAACTTAGTCTCCTTTAACTCAGATGATTTTGATATCTGTATTTATCTAAGACTTCTCAAATAAGAATCAAACGTAACACTGTTCTAGGTAAAAAACTAGAAATATTAGACCTTTATAGGATAATGTGCCTGGAAATAGCTGGAAGAGATCTGACAAATAGGATAAAAACCGTAAAAATTCAGCAACATGTGGACAAGAGAACTCCGAGGTATTTCAGCTCATTGCAAAAAAAGACCAGCACATAGATTGGAACGATACTGAAATGACTTAGAAGTAAAAAAATAGTTTCAGAATGAAAATCATGGAATCTTCATGGATGAATTTTTTTTCCTAATTCGAATATATCAGATGGTCAATGCTCACCTGCCTACATCACGACCTTAGCAGTTAAGAGACTGTTGTCATCTTTACTAACAGTGGACAAAATTCAACAATGTCCACGTAGCGTCGGCTACGTAACTTGAGTCCTTCCCGTGTTCCTACATATATACCTCTCATCTTTGTATATATATATATGTCTTGTCAACTATGTATTCCATATGCTGAAGAGGATCAAAGACAGTGATCGAAATATATGGAACTCTACTTTCGTCCCTTCTTTTCTGGAAATGGGTTTTAGGTGATATATATATATATATATATATATATATATATACATATATAATATATATAAATATATATATATATATATATATATATATATATATATACATACATATACCAAGGCTTTTTCCCCCTTCCAAGGGAGGTAGCCAAAAAGGGAAAGGCATAAAAACACTCCCACCCATTTCATCCCTAAATACACTCCACACCCCTCCCACCCTCCCTCTCATCTGAGCACCTCCTGGATGACGGGTCATCCCTGCACCCTGCCCACCGCCCTGGGTCAGAAGCAGTGTCGCAAGACACAGTACATCCACAGCAAGGCCGCTTCATTTAATCGGCGACCCCCCCTCTCCGTCCCCCTTTGCATATAAGGCGAGGACGGGGAGAAATCCCTTCGGGCTGCGTTAAAATTTACTCACACATACTACCCCCCCCACCCCACCCCCGCCCATTCCTCCTCATGCAGTCACAACATCATCCATATACAACTATTCTCCACTCACCTCTGTCTTCCGTCCTCTCCCTTCCTTCCTCAACAGACATTTCCCTCTTCCCCAAAGCCCCCTTCACCCCATCCATCCACCTCACCCTAGGACGTCCCCTCATGTTCACTCCCTCCACATCTGCCTTCCATACCTCTTTTACTAGTCTTTCTTCACTCATTCTTTCCATGTGTCCAAACCATCCTAATATTCTTTCATCAACCCTATCTCCCAAATCCTTTTTCACCCCTGTTCTCCTCCTCACCTCCTCATTTCTCACTCTATCCAGCCTAGTAACCCCCACCATACTTCTCAGACACCTCATCTCAAACACATTCAAACTCCTTCTCTCTTCTTCTCTTATGTTCCACGTTTCTGCCCCATACAGTGCTGTTGGCACAATCACTCCTTCATACAGTCTCCTCTTCGCATCCATTCCCAAATGTCTATTCCTCATTACACTCTTTAAACCACCAAGGCATTTACTCGCTTCTCTCAATCTACATTCTAGCTCCACCTTCACTCCACCTTTTCCTGCTACACTTGCACCCAAGTATCTAAAACTATCCACTTCCTCCAGTCGCTCTCCCTTAATGTTCACTTCCAGTCTACTGCCATTTTCACCCCTTGTACATCTCATCACCTTACTTTTACCCACATTTATCTTTAGCTTTCTTCTATCACATACTCTCCCAAACTCTGCCACCAGCTTCCTCAATCCCTCCTCTGACCCTGCCACAAGCGCAGTGTCGTCCGCAAACAACAGCTGGCTCACCTCCCACTTTTCTCCATTTTTTTTAACCATCTCCAATCCCTGACCCACTACCCTAGCATTCACCTCTCGCACAACCCCATCCATGTATAAGTTGACCAGCCAGGGCGACATAACGCATCCTTGACGAAGTCCCACCTTTACTTCAAACCACTCACTCTCTCCATTTCTAATCCTGACACATGCTCTACTACTCTCATAAAAACTCTTAACAGCTCCCAAAAACTTTCCTCCTATCCCATAAATCTGCATAACCTCCCACAGTGCCTTTCTGTCTACCCTATCATAAGCCTTTTCCAGATCCATAAAAGCCCAAAAAACATCCTTCCCCTTTCCTATAGCTTTCTCACATATCTGTCTTACCACAAAGATCTGATCTACACAACCTCTACTTGTCCTAAACCCACACTGTTCCTCACCAATTACTCCTTCTGTTCCTCTCCTAATCCTCTCAATTAAGATCCTCCCATAAGCCTTCCCTACTACACTTAACAGGCTAATCCCTCTGAAACTACTACATTCACACTTGTCCCCTTTTCCCTTGTAAAGAGGAACTATACAGGCACTTCTCCAGTCCTCCGGTACTCTACCCTCTCTCCAGCAAACATTAAATAACTTCACCAACCAGTCCACCATCACTGAATCTCCCTTTTTCAGACATTCTGCATGGCATCCATCCAGACCAGGTGCCTTACCTGCTTTCATCATCTTTACAACTGCCTTCACCTCATCCTTCATTATTTCTCCTCCATTCTCCTCACTCATCACTCTCATTTTCTTCGCATTTCCCACTGCAGCTATCTTTCCTTCCCTATCCTCCTTCACATTTAGCAACTCCCTAAAATATTCTGCCCATCTTCCCCTTACTGCCATCTCTTCCATTATCATCTCTCCATCTGTACCTTTTACATTTTCTTCCCTACTTGATTCGCCTCCTCTTCCTCTCTTAATTTCTTTCCAAAACATCTTGTATTACTTTCAAAATTTTCTGTCATACTCCTACCCCATTTCACATCTGCTCTCCTCTTTGCCTCCTTTACCTTTTGCTTTACTTCTCTTTTCTTTTCTTTGTACGTCTCATATGACTCCCCCGTCCTCTTTTGTACCCAATCTGTGAATGCTCGCTTCTTCTCTTCTACAACCTTCTTTGTTTCCTCATCCCACCATTCACTACCATTTCTTCTATTTCCCCCTGTCCTTCTTGTTCCACACACCATCCTTGCACACTTTAAGACTCCCTCCTTGAACCATCCCCATTCCTCCTCCACACCCATCTCTGCTCTATCCTTTACTCCCTCCCACTCCTCCTTCAGCTTCTTTTCGTACTCCTTCTCCTTTTCCTTTTCATTCAAGGAGTTCACTCTAAGAAACTCCCTACCTTTTGTCCCTTTCCTCTTTCTCCATCTATCCTCCACTCTCAGCTTACCTTCCACCAAAAAATGATCTGATATTCCCCCACCCTCTCCCCTTAGCACATGTACATCCTTAACTCTTCCTATCATAATCCTATTTACCACTACATAATCCATTAGCGCTCTATCTACCACCCTTCCCTCCACCACCCTCTCCCATGTGTACTTATGCTTGACTTTCTTCCGAAACACTGTATTTGCTATCATCAACTCTCTTTCTAGACACATTTCCATCATCAACTCTCCACTACGATTCTTTCCTGGAACTCCACACTTCCCAACCACTCCATCGATTGGACCATTTCCCACCCTAGTATTAAGGTCTCCCAGTACTATTACATTGACATTTCTTCCTAAACCCTCTATGCACTCATTTAAATCTATCCAAAAGGCCTCCCTTTCTTCCACGCTCTTCTCACTGCCAGGCCCATATGCACTTACAAAGACCCACATCTCCTTTCCCAGTTTCACCTTCATCCACATTATCCTTGAGGAAACCTCCTTCCACTCCACTACCTGTTTATCTATCTCCTCACTTACTAGAATAGCCACCCCTTCCCTCCCTCGCCCTCTCTTCACTCCTGATAACCTCCCACTTACACTCCCAAACTTACACTCACCCTTCCCTTTCAACTTAGTTTCACTCAAAGCCAACACATCCATCTTTCTTCTCACAAACATAATACCTATCTCTTCCCGTTTACTCTCATCTGTACCACATCCACGCACATTAAAAGACCCAAACCTTAGGGTGCTGGCCCGAGGCCCTCCAGCACCCCTTATGCCTTCACTTTTCTTTTTAGGAATATGCCCCGTGGGGCTACAGGGAGAAGGATGCCTAGTCCCTCTCCCCGTCCCTTTCTTCTCGCCTTTTACGATCCAAGTGGGAAACTTGGTGGCAGTATTCTTTTCCCCCACCACAGGGAATTCCCCCATCACAGAAAGAGAATACTCAGAGAAATGGTACAGGACAGCAACAAGGGGTTGGGGGACAGCATAACGGAGGGACAGTCGTAGTATGAAAGTGTCATCATTTCTCTATGAACAGAATTTCTTCTATCATAGACAAAATGATGTGTGACTCTGGTCCGTAGGGGCGCCCCATATAGACCCTAAAGTATCGACTGCATGCTACTTTGCCACAATAACAAGCAGCCAATACCTACAAAAACACACACACACACACACACACACACACACACACACACACACACACACACACACACACACACACACACACACACACACACACACACACACACACACACACACACACACACACACACACACACACACACACACACACACACACACACACACACACACACACACACACACACACACACACACACACACACACACACACACACACACACACACACACACACACACACACACACACGCATATATATATATATATATATATATATATATACATATATACATACATATATATATATATGTATATATGTATATATACATACACATATATATGTATATAAATATATCATTTGCACACACACACACACACACACACACACACACACACACACACACACACACATACACACACACACACACACACACACACACACACACACACACACACATACACACACACACACACACACACACACACACACACACACACACACACACACACACACACACACACACACACACACACACACACACACACACACACACACACACACACACACACGCATATATATATATATATATATATATATATACGTATATACATAATATATATATATATGTATATATGTATATATACATACACATATATATGTATATAAATATATCATTTGCACACACACACACACACACACACACACACACACACACACACACACACACACACACACACACACACACACACACACACACACACACACACATGTATATATATATATATATACATATATATATATATGTATCTATGTATATACACATATATATATATGTATATATATGTATATATATACATATATGTACATATATATATATATATATATATTTATATATATATATATATATACATATACAGTATATATATATACATATATATATACATATATATGTATGTATATATATGTATATATATGTATATATATATATATATATATATATATATATATATATATATATATATATATATATATATATATATGGAATTGCTTTGTGTAGGTCTTGTGGTCTATTGCAGTCTCCTTCATTCATATGTTCTTATTTATTTATATATCAATATACATCTATCACTTTATCTATTTATCTATCTATCTATCTATCTATATATATATATGTATATATATATATATATGCATATATATATATGTGTGTATATATATATGTATATATATATATATATATATATATATATATATGGTTAAATTTAATGGCAAGATTATTATTGCAGAGTTTTTTTATCTGCCTTTTCTCTTTCTCTGAGAATCTTTTTCCCTTCCACGGGAAGTTGTATTATAATGTCACCATATGACATTGTTTTGTAAGTTACTTTGGGCATGGCTTTACCAAAGTGAAAAACTGGCCAGAACGCGTTTTCACACTACTTAGTGCTTCATCAGTGGCTAGAATGTGAATATCTGATTGAATATTTGTGTATATATACTATTAGTGTTGGTCTAGCGAATGTCCCCAAAGATACAAAGATTCTACCATCAGTGCCTATATTAGAAGATCTCTTAGTCACTGTAATAATTGGGAAACAGTACATAATGAGTTAGAAAGAGCTTCTCAGACCCTTATAAATAATGGATTCGCCAATAAGGATATAGAGCGAATCACAAAAAGAAATCTAGACAAATGGTACTTGGACAAAAACCCCCAGGACAAAAGCCACCCAGACAAAATCCCACAGGACATTAACGCTAAAAACCTGATTAAAATTTACTATAAGTCCTTCTTCTCCACAGCCTACAAAGAAGATGAAAGGGTTATGCAACAAATTATTAAAATAAATATTAAACCAAAAGAAGAAAACTCTAAAGTACAACTGATTATATATTATCAAAATAAAAAGACATCTCAACTGCTACTAAAGAATAATATAAGAGAAAGTAAAAGTGACCTTCAGAGAACTCACGTCATATATAGGTACACATGCAAACTTGGGAACTGTGCATCCCAACCTTCAAACTATATTGGCATGACAACAATGAAGCTCTCACGCCGGTTATCATACCAC
>NC_134778.1:3701132-3706132 GCF_046742065.1 Oratosquilla oratoria
TATCGATATCAAAGACTTTTATCTTATTCGTTTTATCCTTCTTCGCCTTACCTCCTCCTTATCCTCATCTTTCTTCTTTTTCCTCTATCTCTACTCTATATAGCTCTTCCTTTTCCCATTCCCTATCCTCCCCTTTCTCCTCTCTCTCTACCTCCTCCTCTTCCTCCTCCTCCTCTTCCTTCTCCTCCTCTTACTCCTCTTCCTTTTCCGCTTCTTACTCCTTCTTCTTTTTCTCCACCTCTTTCTTCTCCTTCTCTTCTTCTTTCTCCTCTTCCTCCTCTTCCTATTCTTCTTCTTCTTCTTCTTCTTCTTCTTCTTCTTCTTCTTCTTCTTCTTCTTCTTCTTCTTCTTCTTCTTCTTCTTCTTCTTCTTCTTCTTCTTCTTCTTCTTCTTCTTCTTCTTCTTCTTCTTCTTCTTCTTCTTTCTCTTCCTCTTCCTCTTACTTCTCCTCCTCCTCTTCCTCTTACTTATCCTCCTCCTCTTCCTCTTACTTCCTCTTTCTCTTCCTTCTCCTCCTCCTCTTTCTCTTCCTTTTCCTCTTCTTCTTTCTCTGCCTCTTCCTCCTCCTCCTCTTTCTCTTCCTATCCCTTTTCCTCTTCTTCTTTCTCTTCCTCTTCCTCTTCCTCCGCCCGTTGGAGAGCGCAAGTAAAAGTACAAAAGATTCAGTGTTGAAAGTGTCCTGCATTGGCGTAAGTCAACCCTTCGAAAGGCAACGCGAGCGGCTCCAGCAGTACATCACAAGAATTCGACAAACAAACGGGAAATAAAATTCGTTTATCTAGACGGAAGATAGCTTAAACGTGACGCCATAACCCGTTTATCTGGAGCCAAAACGACCAGCGCGTGACGCCCCACACCAAGTGGGACATTTGAGTCCTGTGACTTCAGGTTGTCCAATTGTCCCCGGGTCTGTCACTGTTACTCTGCGTTGGGCTCTCGAGCTGTATAGACGATTAAACACGACGGTCCTAAATATCTTGCCACTCTTCCTTTACCAAAGGAGAAGGAAGGGAGGAGGAGTGTAAGTAGACGAGAGGAAAGGGGAAGGATGGAAGTTGGGAAGAGTTAGGAGGTTATCATTAAGGAAGGACAAATTTTGTTGAAGGTGATGCTGTTTTCTGCATTAATAATTTTCTTGGAGATACTTTCTAAAGATCTCGCTAATTGCCGTGTAGCAGGGAGATTAGCGAGATCTTTAGAAAGCATCTCCAAGAAAATTATTATTGAAGAAAACAGCATCACCTTCAACAAAATTTGTGTATTAGAAGACTTACTGCCCGTATATACATTAAGGAAGGAAGGGAAGAGGTAGGTGTTGGATGGGAAAGGATTAAGGGGAAAGGAGTAGAAGGAAGCTGTGCGATTTTTTTTTATTTGGGAAGGATACCTTAAATTTAAAGCATACCTTAAACTTAGTTACCCTTGTAGTAAGAAGAAATTATCTTGAAAATTGAATTTCTAAGCTGTTAAACATACTCGTACATAAATCTTAATCATAATCAAAGCAATAACTGTTACATCAGAAAGGGACGGTATTTCATTTTTATCATCTTAATCACAATGTCATGATATCAATTACAATAATGAGAGTTTTACAATATGATTAATTACAATAATGAAAGTATTACAATATGATTAATTACAATAATCTATATATCCACCTAATTTTTATATATTCGTTTTCATATTCTGTGGTTGAAACATAATATACCACTATCAAAACTGTGTTGCTATTGTGATTGGCTTTTTTTTTTCAATTCAATATAGATTACTGTTAATTGTTGTCACGGGCACACTACCCAGATAAAGGCCAGTGTACATGTTTTCTTAAATCTCATTAAGTGTTTTTTTTCACCGCTTTGTAGATTTTTTTATATTTAAGTATTTCAAAATTCACAAGAATTACGTGTCATAACATGAAATGACATGAAACGGCCACGGCAATAATCATCACTGCCATACCGGAAAGAATAGAACGAAGAATAAACCAACTAACCTAACCTAACCTAACCTAACCTAGCCTAACCTAGCCTAGCCTAACCTAGCCTAACCTAACCTAGCCTAACCTAATCTAACCTAACCTAACTTAATTTAACCTAATCTAACCATACTAACCTAACCTAACCTAACCTAACCTTGCCTAACCTAACTTAACCTAACCTTGCCTAACCTAACCTAACCTAACCTAACCTAACCTAACCTAACCTAACCTAACCTAACCTAACCTAACCTAACCTAACCTAACCTAACCTAACCTAACCTAGCCTAGCCTAGCCTAGCCTAGCCTAACCTAACCTTAACTATCCTAACCTAACTTAACCTAACCTAACCTAACCAAACCTAACCTAACCTAACCTAACCTAACCTAACCTAACCTAACCTAACCTAACCTAACCTAACCTAACCTAACCTAACCTAACCTAACCTAACCTAACCTAACCTAACCTAACCTAACCTAACCAAACCAAACCTAACCAACCCAAGTTTGGGTGTAGTATGAGAGTTCTTGAAAAGAGTGATATTCTAGGTTTTATGTCTTAAGTCATAAATAAATAGAAAATGGTGGGTAGCGGGGATTTTCCGAAACTCACAATGGTGGGAAAGAATGTATTAGTTTACTCTTGAAAAGGTGTTTGAAAAAAAAAAGTCACTATAAGAATTTGCAGCCCTACAGTGATATTTTAGGCTCTAAGTCATAAGTCATAAATAAATAGGAAGTGCTGGGTGTCTGTGATTTCTAGATCTTTACAGTGGAGGGAAAGAGTGCTCTTGAAAAAAAAAAAAAAATCAGGAGAACTTGCAGCCCAAAAATGAGTGCCAGAGTCCTCAGAACCTTCCATAGATTTATCTGAGAAGTGACTTTGATATGTTGACTGCGTTGTAACAGTGTGGGGCAGTTTCTATGTGCAACCACCGGTTGTCATCTATGTGGAAGAAAATCTAATATAGTTGAAGTTAATGGAGGGAAATCCTGGGTCCAGTCCAGAGACCAAATGTCCAAAGATCAAATGTCCAGAGATCAAATGTCCAGAGACCAAATGTGCAGAGACCAAATGTCCAGAAACCAAATGTCCAGAGACCAAATGTCCAGAGACTAAATGTCCAGAGACCAAATGCTCAGAGACCAAATGTCCAGAGACCAAATGTCCAGAGACCAAATGTGCAGAGACTAAATGTCCAGAGACCAAATGTTCAGAGATCAAATGTCTAGAGACCAAATGTCCAAAAACCAAATGTCCAGAGACCAAATGTCCAGAGACCAAATGTTCAGAGACCAAATGTCCAGAGATCAAATGTCTAGAGACCAAATGTCCAGAGACCAAATGTCCAGACACCAAATGTCCAGAAACCAAATGTCCAGAGACCAAATGTCTAGAGACTAAATGTCCAGAGACCAAATATCCAGAGACTAAATGTTCTGAGACCAAACGTCCAACTACCAAATGTTCATAGACCAAATGTCCAGAGACTAAATGTTCAGAGACCAAACGTCCAAAGACCAAATGTCCTTAGACCATATGTCTAGAAACCAAATGTCCAGAGACCAAATGTCAGAAACCAGTCTAGAGACCAAAGGTCAGAGACCAGTCCAGAGACAGAGTGTCAACACATCAGGGCTTTGCTGCCCATGATAGAGGACCACCATGCAGTTACCCATCACTGGTCCCCTTAGATAAATAAATAATGGTTTAGCGCAAAAATACATAAAGTTTGAGTAAATAAAAGAGGATGTAAAATTAAAATGAACGTAAATATAAAGAAAAAAGTAATAAAAAGGAAAAGAGAGGATATAGATTTAAAATTAACGTAAAAATAAAGAAGAATTAATAAAAAGAAAAAGAGAGGATATAAAGCTAAAATGAACGTAAAATAAAGAAAAGGTAGGAAAAAGAATGTGGTGGTCAGGGATTCTTTCGTCTATGAAACATCGAGAATAGGATACAAATAAGTGATTCCGTGCTCACCAGCGAAGAAAATTGTTTTATGATTGTCAGCAAAGAATGTGCTAGTATGGTGGATACGCGTGGTAATAGATAATTTAGAGAACCAGATAGTTCTGGGCCATTGCTGAGTGAAGGTATTCTTAATGTAGTAAAAATAAGTAAATAAATAAATAAGTGAATAAACGAATAAATTAATAAACAAATAAATGAATATACAATATATATATATATATATATATATGTATACATATATAGACATATACATATATATATATACATATATATGTATACACACACACACGCACGCACCCACACACACACACACACACACACACACACACACACACACACACACATATATATATATATATATATATATATATATATATATATATGAAAAAGTGATCTACTAAAGAAAGACCTTAAGACTCTAAGGGCTAATCCAAAAGATAATAAAGACCATACATTTTTTTTTTTTTTTTTTCATTTTGATGTGTCCTACTTTCTCTGGAAGAAAGGAAGAAGATAACATAGCGGCTCAAGAGTCTGCAGAAGAAAACATGATACACCAAAGAAAGACCATAAGACTCTAAGAGCTAATCCAAAAGATAATAAAGACCATACATATGTTTATTTTTCATTTTGATGTGCCCCACTTTCTCTGGAAGAAAGTAAGAAAATAACATAGCGGCTCAAGAGTCTCCAGAAGAAAAAGTTATCTACCAAAGAAAGATCAGAAGACTAAGAGCTAATCCAAAAGATAATAAAGACCATACATATCTTTATTTTTCATTCTGATGTGTCCCACTTTCTCTGGAAGAAAGGAAGAAGACTCTAGAAGATAACATGGCGGCTCAAGAGTCTGCAGAAGAGGAAGGGACCTACCAAAGAAAGACCATAAGACTCTAAGAGCTAATCCAAAAGATGATAAAGACCATACATATTTTTATTTTTCATTTTGATGCGTCCCATTTTCTCTAAAAGAAAGGAATAAGTCTCTAGAAGACAACATAGCGGTTAGAGAGTCTGCAGAAGAAAACGTTATCCACCAAAGAA
>NC_134778.1:3711132-3723632 GCF_046742065.1 Oratosquilla oratoria
CATCATTGTATGACAAAGGCATCTGTGTTATCGTCAATGTTCCTTAGAACTTATCGTATTTGTAGTTTGGATTTTTTGGATGGTGAATTCTTGATATTTGATTCAGCTTTAAAATTAGATTATCTCAAGTACCTCATTGACAATTCTCAAAAAATGGCTAGGAAGTCTTACTTTGAGGATAAAGCTAGAGACACATTAAATTCTAAAAACCTTCTCGTACTTCGTTACCATGATAATTTCATCGAGTTCCCTCATATTCTCAGAAATTTCAACATCAGAGTTATTTTTAGAAATTCCAACACAGTCAAAAGTTTTTTAATTGAAATTTTGCCTGGAAATAAAGAAGGTTATGCATATGAAATTTCATGTAAAAATTTCAACAAATGCTATATTGGAAAGGAATTAAATGTTAGACTAATACAACATAAGTAGGGCTTCAGTGTTGGACAAATTCCCAACTCATTATTTGTTCACCTTAGGGATTTCAGCCATTGCGTTAATTGGGAGGAAGCTAAAGTAATTATTAAGAGTAATTTAATCAAGTTACCTCATATTCTCAAGAATTTCAACATCCAAGTTTTTGTTATAAACTCCAAAAAAGTTAAAAGTTTTTAAACTAAAAATTCACCTGAAATAAAGAAGGTTGTGTATATGAAATTTCATTAAAAGATTGCAACAATGCTATATTGGTCAGACTGGAAAGGTATTAAATGTTAGATTAAAACAATGTGATATTTGTTCACCTTAGGAATTTCAGCCATTGCGTTAATTGGAAGGAAGATAAAGTAATTGTTATGAGTTATTCATATTTGCATTTGTTAACATTTCAAGTCATGTATTGTACAAATTGGACAAATCATTATTAAGAAAAAAAATTCTTCTGTGCTTGTACCTAGAAAATGTTTGAATAGACGAAAGCACTCCGTCTCATATCTGTTATTTTCCTTGTGTTTTTGGCATATATATATATATATATATATATATATATATATGTATATGTATATATATAATATAAACATGTGTGTATATATATACATATATATATGAATATATATATATACATATATATATATATATATATATTGTAGACACGTCAATTTCCCCATTCTCTATGGTATATTCAGTTTTTGCACGATATCTGCTTCAGCAATTTCTAATGTCTTATACTCTGCCAATATTATTGTAAAAATTGTATTTCACCATGATCCTCGAATATTCATCTTCATCATATTATTGTAATGGTTTTTTAATAATCATGTCTATGTAAATACCCATATGAGATTATATTTGCATGTGTAATCTTCTCATCGACATCTATACGAGAGTGTGCACTACGGTGTAATGACTCTCGTCAAAATATTGACCTTGCTTGATATCTTCGAGACATCAAAATTGGTCTTATATACCTGTACAAGACCAAGTACTTATACAAACCTGTAATGTATATATATATATATATATATATATATATACATATATGTATATATATATATATATATATATATATGTATACATATGTATATAGATATATAAAGATAGATGGATATATGTTATATATATTATATATATATATAGATATATGTATATATATGTATATATATATATATATATATATATATATATATATAGAGAGAGAGAGAGAGAGAGAGAGAGACAGACAGACAGAGAGAGAGAGAGAGAGAGAGAGAGAGAGGTAGCTATTTCTATAATACTTCTGTCCCTCCTTTTTGCTGTCCCCTTAAACCATTTTTCTAACTATTTTTTTGACTCCAACTTTTCCCCAATCCAGCCTTGGTGAGGAGGAAAGAATGCCGCCACCTTTCTCTCGTGCGTGTTGCAGAATACGACTAAATGGGACCATATCAACGGATTAGAGCTCCCCACACTCTATTTTTGTACTTCGAGAAGTGAAAGCATAAGAGTGTCCTGGAGATTGACTCAACCCAGAACCCTAGTAATTGGGTCATTAAATGTGTATGGATGTGGTACACGTGTGAGTATAAGTGGAGATTAGAAGTATGTGAGAAAGAAGGTGGATGGGACAAGAAATTGGGTTTTCGGGATGTGTTAAATTGGTTGTGGATAAATGCTCGGAATCAGCTAACCCTTCATAAGGGAGAAAGAACCTTGGAATATATATATATATATATATATATATATATATATATATATATATATATATATATATATATATATAGACTCTCTCTCACACACACACACACACACACACACACACACACACACACACACACACACACACACACACACACACACACACACACACACACACACACACACACACACACACACATATATATATATATATATATATATATATAATGTATATATATCATATATGCATATATGTGTATATACATGTTTACATAGATATACATATGTATGTATGCATATATAATAATCGACATTCATTTTTCCATGGAGTTCTCAAGGTACTTCCAAATATCTCTTCCCTCATTTTGTGGCCAAATTACTCCTCAAGTCTTATGACTATGCATATCACTTCTGTTTACTTTTTACTCTTGAATACTATCATAACCGTGGATATATTAGCTCATTTTTTTTTTTTTTTTTTTTTTTTACAAATTAATTTCTTGCTTGTAGCAAGTACCTTTTAAGACGTATTGACAATATGTGTTATTGAACTGATATTTTGTAAATTTTAGTGATATCTCTAGGGACTACATCACTCAACAATCTCTTATAATTGAAGTCTGATCTCAACTCATATAAGAATGCTGATGTCCTTTTTATGTTTTGCGGGTTCGGACGTCATTATTTGTGGCGAAGGTCGAGGTGAGGGCGGTTCGAATCCTGCCACCGGCAAAGTTGAACCAAGGGCATGGTTCATTAAATTCCACGCTATAAAGCCCTCTGTGAGGGGCACCGTCCTAGACTCCCGATAGGAGGGAATTTGTGACGTTAAACCATATCATCATCATCATCATCCCATTGTAATACCATCGCTTTACCTCCTATATATTGTGCCACATTGTCTCTAAGGACAGAAACGCTCATAGTTTTGACAAAATGCTTCTTTGGGGGTACTTTAGCAGTACTGTAAAGACATTATTCACATATACAAATCTATATATCATTCGTTCTTGACTATTTGTTTAAATATCACTCCCATACCCTTATGTGCTGCGCTCGTGCAATGTAGTTCAGTTCGATGCTTTTAGAATCATTTAGATAAACACCTAAGCAAGATGCTGTAATGATTATAATTTATTTGATATTATTTGTTTTTTTTTGTTATCGTTTGTTTGATTCTCTATTATTAGTTATATGTTAATCTCTTATCATTTACTATTTACCAATTTGTTTATTATCTAACTATACCTATGCATTTATTTATATATTCTATTTACTATTTGCATTATTATAGCTGTTATCTATTTATTTATCATTATTATGATTTTTTCGCATCCGACCTAGATATGGACCAAAAGGTCTCCTGTCTGCATGCTCCACCTTTGTAATCCTTTGTTTATTTTTCTCATTATCCCTACTAGGTACAGACCGAGTAACCATAGTGACATTACACATCATTGTCTCAAACCAACATTCAGCACCGAATTTACTTTATAGCCTACTCGACACAAGCTTTACATCTTTCATAAAGCTCACTATCTTTAATCTTCTTTCTTTTCCTATATAATTAATCACATACCTTCCCCAAATCAATGAAACACGGAAAAGAATCACTTCCTTTTTTCGCACTTTTATCAGTAACCTTGCTTATAATAGATATTTAATCCCAACAGTCCATTCCATAGAAATACATTGTTTGTCTTTTACCATCGACTTCTCGCATTATCATCTGTACAAAAATCTTGCCATACACATTTTTTTTAATGTTCATTGGTAGCTCATGCTTCCCGTTTTCTCATATGTTGGTACATTAATGGTTTCTTTCAGTCTTTTTTTGATCTCATAAGATATATTGTGCATCTATGATAACCTCCCTCTCACTGCCTTACCCCCTATGTATCTCTCCATAGTGACATGATTTGTTTCTATTGCATTCTCTAAATCTTTTTCAATAATCTGCGTCAACCCAGTTCTCTTTTTCTTCATTATTGAACTTCAAAAGTTCAACTGTTTTTTTTTTCATTCATATCTGAATTGAATATTTTTATTCCATCTATTAATAACCTACTCTTTCTTTGTTAACTACCTATCATTCTCTCCATTTACCCCCATTTAATCTCTTTCTTGCATCTTTCACCTGCTTCTATGACCGTTTTCGTTCTCTTAATCACTCAGATAACCTGCTTCCATCTATACTAACTTTAGTATTACCATTATGATATTTTTCTTTATATTTATATTTGACAATACTACAGTCGTTTTTACTCTCCGAGTTTTCCTCTACATTCACTGGATTATTTTTTCGCCATTTTATAATCATCTGCAATATTTACATTTTCTCTTCACTTGTGCTGGTTGCGTAATCTTAATTATTTGCTTGGTTCTACTTTCCAATCCCGTATTGCTCTCCGATATCCAACAGTGGCTGCTATCTGCCCAAACAGTCCAAGCTTCAGCCAAAGCTACTCTCCTCTTTACCTTCTTCTTCTTCTTCTCCTCACCTGTCAGTTCCTCCTCTTCCTCGTCCTTCCCGTCTCAAGCCACATAAATCCTTCGCTTAATGTTTCATTGTCGGTTTTAATTTCGCCCATTATTCTTCCACATCTCCAATTTCTGTGACTTTTCTTTTATTCGTCTTACCTCTCTCTTCTTTTTTTTATATTTCTTACTCATCTATACATGGACTTGCTGTGTGTACTTAGATATATACGTATAAATACACAGCCAAACACATACATCGACACACACACACACACACACACACACACACACACACACACACACACACACACACACACACACACACACACACATATATATATATATATATATATATATTCTTATATGATTTTTTGTGTCTTCATGGGTATATACTCTTGTGTGTATGTGGACGTATGCGCACATGAGTATGTATGTATGTATGTACATGTGTGTACATATGTATGTGTGAATAAGTCCAAGTGAGACCTGATGCCTTTTGAAATCTAACCTTTGACATATTTTTGAAGATTATAAGCACTGAAGTGAATAGATTGTGTAGGTATACTTGTCTTGCTTCATGTGTGTAACATGTGGGCTAATCAGTGAATAAATTCATCCAGAAACATACGTTTATCCCCTTGAAGACGTTTTGTTATACATTTTTGTTAATCTTGATATGATATACTAGATTCCTTCTATTTCGAAGGATGTCTGTTATCTAAATACATTCCCAAGGAATATGGTAAGCTAGGTTTATTCTATATATTATAATCTTTGCAATATTTTGTTTTTTGGTCTAATCTTACATGTCTTTCTCATTGTGAAACAGATGGCTATTATTGCAAGGTTCGTTATATAAAACATTTTCATATTAATGTGTTGTTATTTGTTTCTATTACTGTTTTTATCATGTTGCCTGGTGATTTCTTTCAACTGTGACTGTCCTAACCGAGGTTTAGATGAACTTAAAAAAAAATACAGATATTTCTGAATTTTTGGTAAAGGTGGACGAATTTGTTGGACTTGTGAGTCATCACCAAAACAACGGAAGAATAACAAAGAAGAGAGCAATCTGTTAACTTGGCGAAGTCGACGATATATTGTGAAATGTTTCGATAATAATTTGATCATTGTTACAATGGAATAACAATAAACAGAGCTTTGTGTGTCTTGACTCAGCACACTTAATTGACAAAACAACTTGACAATACATTAGAATATAATAAGATAAAAGAAAATAAACTCAAATGAATTCAAGAAAATTAGAATAAAATTAAATATGAAATTCATTAAAATTAATTAAGTAACATGATACAATAAAATAAAATTATCTATCTATCTATATACCAAGGGTTTTCCCCCACTTATAAGAAAGGTATCCAACTTACAACGCAAGCATCCACTTCCACACATTCCACTCCTATCCACATCCCTTTCCTCCACCTCATCTTAGCTCCTCTTGGATGACGGGTCATCTCTGTATCCCGCCTGTCAGAAGCTCGTCTCCTCAAGTTCAACCCCGTACCTCTGTCCTCAACACCTCTTTTAGTAATCCTCCTTTACTTATTCTCTCCATGTGCCCCAACCATCCCAATACTCTTTCATCAACCCTAACTGCCATCTTCTTTTCCACCCCTGCTCTCTTCCTCACCTTCTCGTTTATCACTTTATCAAACCTAGTTACCCCTACCATACTTCTCGGACATTTCATCTCAGACACATTTAAAAATTTCCTCTCTTCCTCTCTTAAATTCTATGTTTCTGCCCCATACAGTGCAGTCGGTACCATCCCCCCTTCATATAGTCTCCTCTTTGTATCCATTCCCAAATGCCTTTTTTAACACTTTTTAATCCCGCAAAACATTGATATGCTTTTTTCAGTCTACAGTTTACTTCCACCACCACTCCTCCCTTTCCTGCCACATGCGACCTCAAGTACCCAAATCTATTCATTCCTCCAGCCTCTCTCTTTTAAGATTTACATCAAACTCGATGCTATCCTCTCCCTTTGTACATCTCATCACTTTATTTTTACCCACATTTACCTTCAACTTTCTCCTATCGCATTTCTTCACAAATATTGTCACTAGCTCCCTTAATCCCTCCCTTTGACCCTGCCACAAGCACAGTGTCGTCAGTAAACAACAACTGGCTCACCTTCCAATTTTCTCCATTTTCTTTAACTACCTCCAGTCCTCTGCTCGTTACTCTTAAATTTACCTCTCGCACCATCCCATCCATGTACATATTGAACAGACATGGTGTGAAACATCCCTGACGCATTCCCATCTTTAACTCATACCACTTACTCTCTCTATTTCCCAAATTATCCCTTGAAAGACTAGCATGACCATATGGTCACACAAAAAAAGTTTTTTGTACATATGCCATTAACACTAAAATAAGTACAGGGTGGCAAAAAACAAGTATGCCACAAACTAGTGTATGATTCATTCTGCAAGAACTTACGCAGCAAACGTTTATAACATTTAAGATAATAAACATGAATATAGTAAAAATACAAACAATAAATAATTCAGTCCTTAGAGGGCACAGGCTCTACTGCTCTCGTAAAATCCTTTGACTGCCCTTAACAGCTTTCCCCCAATCTCATATATCTTCGAAACCTTCCATAGTGCCTTTCTGTTTACATTCTCATAAACCTTTTCTAAATCCATAAAGGCCCAACAAGACACCCTTATCTTTTGCTAAAGCTTTCTCACGTAATTGCTTTACCACAAAAAACTAATCCATGCAACCCACTTCCTTTCCTAAACCCACACTGTTCCTCACCAATTATTCCTACTGTTCCTCTCCTAATCCTCTCAATTACAACCTTCCTATATGCCTTCCCAACTGCACTCAACAAAGTGATCCCTCTGAAACTACTATACTCACATTTGTCCCCTTTTTCTTTATAAAGCGAAATTATACAGGCCCTAATTTAGTCTTCTGGTATTCTAGCCTCCCTTAAACACACATTAAATAACCTCATTAGCCAGTCCACCATTATTGTACCTCCTTTCCTCACACACTTCACGACACCCATCTGACCTAGGTGCCTTACCTGCTCTCATAATTTTCAAAACTACTTGCACCTCATTATTCATTTCTTCCCCAATTAATAAATAATAATAATAATAATAATGATAATAATCTGACTATAAAATGAATCATATGTAACTCAACATACTCACTGAATTGGTCAACTTGGTTCTCGGAATTTGTAAGCGAAATGCTGCTAAACGAACGGGAAGTGAGGAATATAATATAAAAAAAATCATGAATTGTTACTTATTACGAATCCTGTAAAAAGAAACTCCCGGATCCACGTGATGTTTCTGCTGCGCGTTTGCTTGCGTTTCATGTCCCCTCGATCAACTTTTTCTAACATCCCAATGATTGCAAAGGATCATATCTCGTGATTTATTGCCATTTTCTATTCAAATCTGCAATACCTGGAAAATACAACAGCGAATATTTTCCAGATTAAATATGGAGAGTTTGTATTTGTATGCAAATGAAGAAAAATAAAATGATTTTTTTTTTATATTTTCAGTGAATAAATCAAGTTCATTTCTATTAGTAACACGCTTAGCGTTAGGCCCTGGTACTACGATAGATTTTGTTTTTGTTTTTGTTTTTCTAAAACAATGACTCTTTTTGTTGTTTGTCTCATCACTATAACTACTTCATCTAAGAATAGAGAAACAGATGTTGAATCAGGTGAATAAATAGGTGAATGAGTATACAACTCGATAAGTAAATAATCTAGTCAATATAAAAAAATATATAAACAAATGGACAAATGGAAGATAGAAAAACTTATGGAAAAGAACTAACAGATAAATAAGTTAACCCAATAATTAAATGGATAAGAAAAACATACAAATGAAAAAAATATGAATAATGATGAAATGATAAAATCAATAAAGAGATAACTGGCTTGTAGAATAATTGTATGTTCAATTAAACAGCATGCTAGTTTCTCAAACACACAGATAATAGGAAATAGACATACAAATATACATATCCACTGGGCAATCAGTAGATAAGTAGATAATTATATTAATTTATAGATAGATAAAGTCTAGATAAATGAGTAATTCAATAAATGAATACATAGCTGAATCAAGTAAATGAACAAATAGATGAATAGGTGAGTTAATAAGAAAAGAAAAAACAAGCAAACAAACAAAGTGAATATATACACACATCCGTAACATCTTTACACAACGCACGGTGTAAATTATTCATAGATCATTTACTTTATCGTTAATAAAACTCACATTTCTAAAAGTTCTTCACTGGTTCCGTGCCAAGTAATATCTATCTGCACATACACACTGCCGCTAAGTTATTTCATTCAGCTTCAGGTGACAAGTTACCTCGTTCAATATACAATTCCAATTAATCTATTTTGTTATCGTGTGAAGGTTATCAGAGAAATGTTGAGGTAAAAGACTAATTCCCTTTGTTATGATCAGTGATACTTTTTAGTTTGGAGTAGAAATATCAGTATTTTCGTCTTAAAGTCTCAAACATTGTGTTTTATGACATCCGCTTTGACCTACGCAGAAAACGGAATAAACTTTTAATGAAAATAACTCAATGAAGGATTCAATGAATAAATATATAAGTAAATTAAGTAAGTGAATGGACAAACGAACAACTGAACAAATGAAAGAACGAACAAACAAATTCAAGCACAAACACAAATATACAGACACAGAGAGACACAGACACAAAGTAAGAGACAAAGACAAAGACAAAGAGAACGACAACGACAAAGACAAAGACAAAGACAAAGACAAAGACAAAGACAAAGACAGAGACAGAGACAGAGACAGAGACAGAGACAGAGACAGAGACAGAGACAGAGACAGAGACAAAGACAAAGACAAAGACAAAGACAAAGACAAAGACAAAGACAAAGGCAACACAACACAACACAACACAACACAACACAACACAACACAACACAACACAACACAACACAACACAACACAACACAACACAACACAACACAACACAACACAACACAACACAACGCAACGCAACACAACACAACACAACACAACACAACACAACACAACACAGTACAACACAACACAACACAACACAACACAACACAACACAACACAACACAACACAACACAACACAACACAACACAACACAACACAACACAACACAACACAACACAACACAACACAACACAACACAACACAACACAACACAATACAACACAGCACAGCACAGCGCAACGCAACGTAACACAACACAACACAACACAACACAACACAACACAACACAACACAACACAACACAACACAACACAACACAACACGACATAACACAACACAGCATAGCGCAACGCAACGTAACACAACACAACACAGCACAGCACAGCACAACACAACACAACACAACACAACACAACACAACACAACACAACACAACACAACACAACACAACACAACACAACACAACACAACACAACACAACACGACATAGCACAACACAGCACAGCGCAACGCAACGTAACACAACACAACACAACACAACACAACACAACACAACACAACACAACACAACACAACACAACACAACACAACACAACACAACACAACACAACGCAAACGCAAACACAAAAGCAAACACAAAAGCAAACACAAACACAAACAAAAACAAAACAACCAAACAAACAAACAACCAAATACCTAAATAGGCAAGTAAAGAAAAAAAAACAATCAAACAAACAAATAAACAAATAAGCAAACAAACAAACGAATGAACAACACGTAACAAAAAAATTAAATAATGAATAAATATTTTTTTTTATAAATAAGTGAATAAAACAAATTAATAAATAAATACATAATAAATAAATAAATACATTAATAAATAATAAATAAATAAACAAATAAATAAACAAATAAATAAATGAATAAACAAATAAACAAATAAAAAAAAAAAAATAAATAAAAGGAAAAAAAGAAATGAAACGAATCAAAACAAATATAAACGTATAATCAAGCATATCAAACAAATTCACACACAGTCTACGGTCTGACTCTACCACATTCACGAACCACATGTGGGGAGTTTCTTTACACAAACGACGACGACGACCAAGTGAAACTGATGCACTTCCTAGAGCAAACAAACTTGTTAGTCTGTGTTTAAGTTACGTGCTGCCAATCACGCTGCCATAGTCAGTCATCACATGTCTCTTCAGAGTGATACAATAAATTCTCAGACCGTAATCTTCCTTGCAATCACCATCGTTAACTCTGTTTTGTGGTGACTCATATCCTACCGCGTTCCTTCGTGATCCTTCCTCGCTTTTTCACCTTTTTTCTACTCCACCTGCGCTCTCTCTCTCTCTCTCTCTCTCTCTCTCTCTCTCTCTCTCTCTCTCTCTCTCTCTCTCTCTCTCTCTCTCTCTCTCTCTCTCTCTCTCTCTCTCTCTCTCTCTCTCTCTCTCTCTCTCTCTCTCTCTCTCTCTCTCTCTCCCCTCTGATTTTATTAGATGTTATTTCGTTTCATTACATTTTCACTTCATTTTATTTCACTTCATTTCATATCATTTCATTTCATTTTAGTTCAGTTCAGTTCCGTCCCATTCCGTTACATTCCATTCCGTTCTCTTTTGTTTTGTTTCGTTTTATTTTTCTCGTTTCGTTTCATTTCATTTAGTTTATTTTCGTTTCGTTTCGTTTCGTTTCGTTTCGTTTCGTTTCGTTTCGTTTTGTTTCGTTTCGTTTCGCTTCGTATCGCTTCGTTTCATTTCGTTTCACTTCGTTTCCTTTCGTTTCCTTTCGTTTCCTTTCTTTTCCTTTCGTTTCCTTTCGTATCCTTTCCTTTCCTTCCCTTTCTTTTCCTTTCCTTTCCTTTCTTTTCCTTTCCTTTCCTTTCCTTTCCTTTCCTTTCCTTTCGTTTAATTTCGTTTCGTTTCGTGTCGTGTCGTTTCGCTTCGTTTCCTTTCGTTTCCTTTCGTTTCCTTTCGTTTCCTTTCCTTTCCTTTCCTTTCCTTTCTTTTCCTTTCCTTTCCTTTCCTTTCCTTTCCTTTACTTTCGTTTCATTTTGTTTCGTTTCGTGTCGTTTAGTCTCCTTTCGTTTCCTTTCGTTTCCTTTCGTTTCCTTTCCTTTCGTTTCCTTTCGTTTCCTTTCCTTTCGTTTCCTTTCCTTTCCTTTCCTTTCCTTTCGTTTCCTTTCGTTTCCTTTCCTTTCCTTTCCTTTCCTTTCCTTTCCTTTCCTTTCTTTTCCTTTCCTTTCCTTTCCTTTCCTTTCCTTTCCTTTCCTTTCCTTTCCTTTCCTTTCCTTTCCTTTCCTTTCCTTTCCTTTCCTTTCGTGTCGTTTCCTTTCCTTTCCTTTCCTTTCCTTTCCTTTCCTTTCCTTTCCTTTCCTTTCCTTTCTTTTTTTTCTCATTTATCCAAGGAGCAATGGTAGGTGTCTATATATCCATGTCATCTGTCTCCAGAACCCTTAAACACCCTAACCTTCATCTCGAGTTGTGGTCCCGATGGGCTGGTGCTCGGTGTCTGGACCGCACCCAAAACATCCCCATCAAATCTGCTTCTATTTCCTTCTTATTTTCACCTCACGAGGGGTGACAGTCGGGTAGTATTACCCTCCACTTACTATTGCAAGGCGGTGACACAGAAATAGCCTCGCACAAACACAACACTCCAGATTTTCTTCAGAGATCTACAAGGAAACATGAGAACCTGTGACAGGTCTACGAGGTTCTTAGTAGTACAACTCGAGGCGACTCTATTATATTATTACTTCGTTCTTCCTTTCTCCAACAGTCGTAGTTTCAGGAACTACATCGACATCCAAACGAATCAAGTCGACTAATATTCGTTTATGTGTGAAGACAAGGTTCAACTGATTAAAGAAT
>NC_134778.1:3731132-3738632 GCF_046742065.1 Oratosquilla oratoria
CCTTGTCTTGAGAAGTAATGACACCGTGTGAGTTTATGACGTGTCCTAGGAACCTTATTTCCTTTTTGAGGAAGGAGCACTTTTTGAGTTTAAGTTTTAGGCCTGCCGCGGCTAATCTTGAGAAGACAGTTTGAAGTGTGTTAAGGTGTTCCGTGAGTGACCGTGAGGCAATGATAATGTAGTCAAGGTATATGAAGACAGTCTTTCCAATCAAACCATGGAATACTTTGAACATAAGTCTTGTGAAAACAGAGGGAGCAGAGACGAGTCCCATGGCCAACCTTTTGAAGTGGTAATGGCCCGTATTGGTACTGAAGGCTGTTAGAGGTTTTGATTCGTCATCTAGAGGTATTTGGAAATACCCTGACATAAGGTCGAGAGTAGAGAAGACCGTGTTGTGTTCGCCTATGGAGTAGATTGTGTCTTGGAGATGAGGAATAGGATGTCTTTCGGGAATGGTGAGTTTATTTAGCTCACGGAAATCAACAACAGGGCGAAAGGAGCCGTCGTGTTTTGGAACGACAAAGAGAGGAAAATTCCAGGGAGATAGGCTGTGTTCAATGATGCCTTGGTCGAGCATGTCTGCAATTATGTTGTCGACAATGTTTCTTTTACTGTGAGGAAGACGGTAAGCGGGTATGTACCGTGGTTTTGCATTTTGTTGAAGTGGTATATGATGTTGTATGATGTCTGTGAGACCTAATGGTTCGCCTGGGAGTAAAATTGCGTGCCTGTACGTGTTCACGAGTGTCAGGAGATCTTCTCGTGCTTCAGGGAAATCTACATCGTTAATGTGTGGTGCTTTGATGGTTTCCTGTGTGTTCTGTTCTCCGTTGGTGATGGCGCATACGTGTTGTGAGTTGTCATGCTCGATTACGTGTACTGGGGAGGGATACACTGTAAAATCACAAACGTTCGTTCCTTTGTTCATCTGAAGAGGGGCATTGGTATTATTTGCAACTATGATTGTTGTGTGTCCTTTGCTCGATGTGTGAGATAGGGCGGATAAGAGAGATACACCAGATACACGGCAAGTGTCTGTGATGCAAAGAACATCTGAGTCGGGAGCTTTGAAGATACGCACTTTGAGTTTTGTGTACTCGCGTGGATAGAGTGTTTTGTCAGTTATTACAACCGCGTGAGAATTCGTGAGAGAGATCTGTGAGACGGTAGTGTATTGTGGTGATATTTCCTGTATGTTAGTGAAAACATCGTGTTTCTTGTGGTCGCGAGTTGACTTTGACATGCGCGCTGACAGTGTACGTCTATTACGTCTGTGGTGTGAGCTACGGGGGTGAGCGGATGGGGTGGGCGTGTCTGTTACACCAGTGTGCGTGTCTGTTACAAGTGTCACCTTTTCTGTTTCGTCACTGTTTTGTTCAGTTGTTGCTGTTGCATGCTGTTGCTCGATCATATGCAAGTGTTTGACGCGCGTGTTTTCTGTGTGTGCATGCGTGTTAGCTGTCTTTAAAGCCGTTATGAAGTGATTATTGAAACCAATGCCGTTTTGAGCAGGATAGATGATGATGCGATTTCTTTGCATCCATGTCAAACCTATAAGAATATCTGCGGGAAACACTACGTCCGCTATGTATACTGTCGTTGTAATGGGAGGACAGTTGGCATGCAGGGAGATGTCTAGTTCGGTTTTTCCTATGATGGGAAAGGGAACTCCGTCTACATTTTGTAATGTGATATCCGTTGGTTCTATAACTGTTACTCTACGGTGTCGGAATCGGAATTGGTCGAAGGAAACCTTTGACATTAGATTAACTGGGGATCCTGTGTCCAGAAAGAGTAGTTGTGGAAGGTTGTTGACCGTGGCCTGAAATGTCATAGCAGACGGGGATGATCGAGAGTCAGCCATCGTGAGAATCGGTAGTGGGGGGTTTGATTCTGTCTCATGAGGTCATGTGTTTTGTTCACCGTGAGACGATAGTCATACCGTGTTTTGTTTGTTTGTGTTGTCGCTAGTCGGGTGTTGGGGAGACGCGTATGACGTGTAGGTTTGTGATTTCAAGACGCGACATTGTGTTGTGTCGTGAAAAGCTGGTCCGTGATATGAGCAGTAGCTAGTTGGTTGTCTGTAATAACACCTGTTTGTGCTATGTCCTACTATGTTGCAGATTTTGCAAAAGAATGGTCTCCTAGATTGTGAACGCTGTCGTGATCTTGTGCGTGATATTTGTCTACCTCTAGTGTGATGGTCGTGTGACATGGGTTTATCTCTAGTGTAATGTTCTTGTGAGATTTTTGCTACTGTGGGAGTGGGTGTGTGTGTGAGTGTGTGTGTAAGGGGGATTTGTTGTTGTTGAATTTGTGTTTTTATTGCTGATGTGTCCGAAAATTTTCTAGAGAAGTCAACGAGTGTTGTGTCTGGATCAAAAGGAATGTTCTCTATTTTCTTTAGTGTTTCTGGGTGAAGTCGCGAGATCAGTTTTATGTAGCCAAATAATGAGAGTACGTGATCTAGGCTGATTGTGTTATTTGTAACCCAAGGTGAAGAAGTGAGTGCGTCCTTTAGTTCTTCCTTGAACTGACTCGCCTCCCTGACTGCTCTTTCTTTGGTGAGATAAGGGGGGTTGTTAAAGTTTGTTCCTAGTGTGTGGAAGGGGGAAAGGGAGCCTAACTGTTCATATGGGGCGAAAGATTTTTTGAAATCGTCAATGAAATTTTGGAAAGTCTGTGGCTGTTGGAACGCGTCGGATTGTATGATGTCGCTTGCAAGGGTATCGTTGAAATCGATGCGACTTTTAAGGACCGCGATTTTTGTCATGTCGTCGTGCACCTGTGTGCGCTGTATTTCCGAACGGACGTCATCTAAGAGAGTGTGGATGGCGATGTTTGTCCCGTTGAACTTAGGAAGAGTGTTGTCATGCTGCAGGAGTGTTAGTAGGTTTGTTGCAGATCGTTGCATGTGTGGTTGAGCGACGGTTGGGTCTGTGTTTTGATTCGGCGAGGACTGTGTGTTATTTTCGTTTTGTGCTGCCATTTTGGAACGAGTGTTGTAATGGTGTGAAACGTTGGACTGTGAATGGGTCATGCACACTTTCGTACAAAAAGAAAAAAAAATCACCGAAAAAAATTTAAGGCTTTGCAAAAAATAAAAAAAAATAAAAATCACTGGATAGCCTTCACTTAAACTCACTCACACAACAATTTAGAGCTACCTAGCCCCAATAAATACAGGCATCTACTTACAGTGCTGACGAGGTGAAGCGATGGTGAAGGGTTCACAAGAGGTGGAAGTTGAATAATTCGATGGAGTGTGGTGCGATGATGCAGATCTGGAAATATTGAAAGAATGAGAAGGGTGACAATGGGTTAGTTCGTGTGTGGAATTCTTCAGTTTTTGAAAGGTGTCGGCCCGACTTCCGGACGTAAGAGCGATACTTCCTTTGAAGGATGTTGTTGAGCTGGGTCACGGCGAGGGAGATGGGCTTTTGTCTCGTTGCCGGTTGCTGGGGTGGGTCGCTGGGATGACTTGTCCTGTGCGTTGGGCTGGCTCACACAGCAAGAGAGATGGCTTGAGCTGTTGTCCGCTTCGCTGGATAGGTGGATCGCTGGGATAACTTGTCCTGTGCGTTGGGCTGGCTCACACAGCGAGAGAGATGGCTTGAGTTGTTGTCCGCTTCGCTGGATAGGTGGGTCGCTGGGATAACTTGTCCTGTGTGTTGGCTAGCTCGTTCGCTTCGCTGGGTAGGACTCACAGCGAAGGTTCGAGTTGATGGGCTTGCTGGCGTTGGGTAGGTTGCACAACGTTCCTGCTCCGGGATCTTGTGCTTGCTGATTTTGCTTGTTGATCCGACTTGCTGCCAGATATGTTGGATCCCGCGCAGCCTCCAGATATGTTGAATCCCGCGCTGCCGCCAGATATGTTGAATGGAATCTCAACATATGAGTTGTGGTAGTACGTGGTCGTAGTTTGAGCGGTGTTCGGAGGCTTTAGAATAAAAGCAGCGGAGCAACGTGTAGCTCTGTCTCTCTCTGTGGTCTTTCTCTTCTTTATTTGGTGACAGGAGGTGTTTATATACATGGCTCGTGGTTAAGTTGCCGACGAGATAATATTTATTTACAAAATGCAGTTTTAGCAAATATTAGAGATCAGGATAGGTTTTAACTACCTTATACATTGCATATACATATATACAAATGACATACAGTTGTCCGAGGTTGGACAGGATAGACATATCCCGTAGGAAAAAACAATTTGTATCAAATGGTAACTGCTTGGCTTGGTGGCAATCCTTTAGGGTTGGTGAGGCGTCCAGCTGCGGGTGAGGTGTCCGCCTGGACAATAGCGACCTGACCCGGGGTGACCAGGTGCGTGAAGACGTCAGGTCGAGTACCAGGCTACTCTGTCTGCACCGAAGCATACGTGCAGTGCCGATAGTATAAGCAGAGGTGGTAGATGAATGTCTAGGAGATTTTGGTGGTAGATTACGTCTTCTAAGAGGTCTAGATGCTAACATATGTATGTATGTATGTATGTATGTATGTATGAGTGTATGTATATATGTATGCATGTATGTATTTATATATGTACAGTATATATATATATATGTATATATACATATATATATATTTATATACATATATATATGTATATATATATATATATATATATATATATATATATGTGTGTGTGTGTGTGTGTGTGTGTGTGTGTGTGTGTGTGTGTGTGTGTGTGTGTGTGTGTGTGTGTGTGTGTGTGTGTGTGTGTGTGTGTGTGTGTATACATATTCATACATATGTACGTATGTATGTATTTTTCTCTTTCGTTTAGAAACACTGGCAATGAGAAAAAGTTTCAAAGACTGAAGTAACGAAGGAAAAGGTCACTTCACTTTGTGGCGATTCTTGTCAACTGATAGAAATTTGTTTGAGAAGTGACTTTAGTTTTAATCTTCAATTATTTGAGCTTCCAAATATCAAATAACTTTTTCGTCATGGATTGAAAAGTTGAATGACCAATTAAATAAAACTGATCCTATACGAATATACATAATAAAATATTTCACGTGAAATATAGAATACTTTTTTCTATTGAAATTGTCAACATTAGACGACAATCTGAACAGTTTGAAGCCATTCTGAGGCCTGATCAATATCTTACCACAGAACCCAATATATCTACTGCGAGGTGATAGAAAGCGATTTAAAACAACATGATATCATTAATATGTATTTGTAAGCTTACGAAAGCCCAGTTAACCTTTGGACGTGCATGAGGAATATAACTTTACATGCTAATACTTTAGTCTCGAATGATTTATATATGTGCTTAGACACTTATTACACCGTGGTAATTGCCATGAGCGTTTAATGATTTATAGATAATTAAGGAAGGGTGCTAATTTAGTAATTTCTTATACATACTGTCGTTCATATGCAGTCTTACGTAGCGCTATTATATAAAGTAATATGATTAACACGTAAAGGAATGTTATAGTCTTATCGAATGGCTAGTCATCAATAACAGACCGATCTGGATGGGTTGGAAGACACTACTCCGATTATGATATTGCAGATTTTAGGTCATAAGTCATACCAGAATATGATATAGGATGTTGATTCAATACTCAGCAAAAGAAAAATATATTTGCATAATTCTAATACATAATGGGGTTGTCAAATATGGCAACATAGTAAAGGAAACATAGACTGGAGGTGAAGCCTTTATTCCTGACGTTTCGTCTATCGACTTTCTCAAGTTCTCAAGTAGAGAAAGTCGATAGACGAAACGTCAGGAATAAAAGCTTCACCTCCAGTCCATGTTTCCTTTACCGTGTCTATACAACTTGTTCACATGGATTTTCATATGGCAACATAGTGTATTCATTATGATGTGACAGATGGCATACCTTTTTATTAGGTTAAAGACAGGTTCCGTGTAGAATATCTGGTGGTCGGAAGGAAAACGTGATGTATTGTGAAGGGGAGTTCCTTTTGCCTACTAACTTTTTTTCCTTTGCATAATAGATATTCCTGATTTAATAATACTAGCATCCAACAAACGTTTTCAGACACGCGTATAAAAGCCCTCTCCACATACACAAACACACACAACACACACACACACACATCACAAACACACACACACACACACACACACACACACACACACACACACACACACACACACACACACACACACACACACACACACACACACACACACACACACACACACACACACACACACACACACACACACACACATACACACACACGCGCACTCACACACACACACACACACACACACACACACACACACACACACACACACACACACACACACACACACACACACACACACACACACACACACACACACACACACACACACACACATATACACTTATATTGGAAATGATGATGATTTAGCAGTATTATTTAACTGTTTTATTCAATTCACTTTATTTTGGCAAAATAGTGAAAATTATACTCCACTTAGAAGTGGTGTTAGTACTAGAAAGGTTTACTTTTCTCTAAACTCTTCAAGTATTTTTTTTTTCGTTCAACTCCTCCTCCCCCCGAGCTACTCCCCCCTCCATGTGACCTACTGCACATCTTCCTCAGAAGCCATTTGCCATTAGTCTCTTTTACTATCAACAGAAACTAAAGTTAACCACAAGAAGGTCGTTTAAAATTCTTCGCATACTGCTCTTAACCGCCTCGCCACAGGGAGGATGCCACGAGAAATGGTAGAAGCTTTAAATGGAAAAGTACCTACCGATACACAGAAAGGGTTAACCATGAGGATTTCCAAGGCTCTCAGTAGCAAAGATATGTCATGAAGATGAATGAAATCACCAGGCTGAAAAAAAAAAAAAAAAAAACGGTCAGCCGGTATGGAAAGGTCTACCTCCAGGCCAAATCCTCCTCATCTTCTTGAAAAAAAAAAAACTATATTAAATGAATAGATAAAAAATATTGAAGGTAAAACATTATCTTTACCCTATTTGTTCTAACTGCACGTAGAAGAAACTCCCATAAGTTATTTTGGGTTTGAAATTTAACTTAGTGTAGTAAGTCCTTACCCTTCTTCCACCAGTGGGCTTGGAGTTGGTGTAAAACAGGAACTGTGGTCGCACATTAGTGATCTTTCCTATCCTCGGGAATCAGATCGATTCCAGGTTTCCAGGCTTTTATAGTCTTTGTGGAGGAATGGGTAAAGGCTGTGAAGGTAATCTTACGGTGACCGAAAGCAGTGGGTTCGAATCGTGCATGCGGCTGTCATAAAATTTATCAGATCAATGTCACTAGAAAATTTCTCTCTCTCTCATATATATATATATATATATATATATATATATATATATATACATATATATATATATATATATACATATATATACAGTACATATTATATATATATATACATGTATATATATATACATATATATATATGTATATATATGTATATATATATATATATATATATATACATATTATGCATAATTAACACTTATTTATAATTTCACTAAAATTCTAATT
>NC_134778.1:3753632-3758632 GCF_046742065.1 Oratosquilla oratoria
TAACATCCAAATTTGAATCGAACTAAAGGTTTTCGAAAATATATCCTTTGAAATAGATACGAGAAATGGCTTGAAAATCTTGCCCACAATTCTCGGTAAAAAAAAAAAAATCTCAATAAGAATCTCAAAGATTTTCTTGTCCATAAGAATTTCATAAGTCTTTTTCGTAACTTCAGTCAACAGAATATCAGTGTTGATATTTGAAAACATTAAAAAAGTTAAGAACTTTCACATTGATAACGGTCTGTAGTATTCCTTGTGGATCCCGATAATTACTGTATTCGTCAAATAGGTAAATATCTAAAAATATTTGTACATCACCATAATCACAACATTAATTTTTAAATTCATTATCATCAATGAATGCCGATGATCCTCTGAGGCTTCCTATATACTGTATCTCTCTGGATAAAAGCCTTGGACATTGGTCTGTGTTTTATCAGGGAAGAAGGGACTGTTTCTATGTCACCTGCTGAAAGTGGCAGGGGAAGACGAATATGGTTCGTTTTCTGTTCGTCATTTGTGAAAAATATGTAACAAATATAATAGAAGTTGGTATGAAAAGATCTTGGTCTTAGTCCTGAGAATTAATATTACCCTCTACGGGCTGCATCAATTAATGGAAGTAATAGAAATTGACGGGTTTTGGAAACGGATAGATTCCCCGTCTATCTTATAGGATCACTACGTACAGGTATCCAGTACAGGTTCTTATAGAATATTAGAAAAAGAAGAATGTCCGATGTTCTTTTCCTCTTTGTGAAAAAAGAGCAACCATAGCATTGAGAGGAATAAAACCAAGTAAAATATTCTTAATTCATACCCTGAAAAGAGATGTAATTGAATTCTCCCAAATCGGAGGTATTTTTCAAGAGTACATTATTCACCGTGATTCCATGCCATCACATTCAGGTCTGAAAAAGTTATAAAGACTTTACTCTATCCTAAAGGTTATTCCTTACAAATACGTTTTCTGGAAATCTGATTTATTAATTTTTATTTCTCTATTTTTCGACATATATCTTATATCCTTTTGTTGGAATATTTGATAGGTACGGTTTTTATCTTCATGCTCTTTCTTCTTTATGTATATGTAGTGTCCATGCCATTTCGGTGTTATTTATATTAGGTTTGTTACTCTTTTATTCAGTAGGCAGACCTTTGTGTTTCAAATCTATTTCTATACCTTTGTGAATATCACATTGTGGACGACTTTTTTAATCTGAGATTTTGGGTTATGATTATTTTGATTATATTTTACTTCTGGATTGAGAATATTAATTCTACGCTTGTATGTAATACACATGTTGTAAAGTTATTAGAATTTCGTTTACTGTACAATTTTTTTCTCCAATTTTTCATTTTTGTCCGATCTTCTAGTTTATATATATATATATATATATATATATATATATATATATATATATATATATATGTATATATATGTATATATATGTATATATATATATATATATATATATATATATATATATATATATATATATATATATATATATATATATATGATTGAAGGTGTAAAAAGAAGTCACGGGTCTAGTTCCGAGTTCCTGAGTAAAATTCCTGACCATTTTCGCTGTATGCTTCTTCAGAGGAATGTGACTCTGGGGTGAAGCTGGCGGTATACATAGGAAGAATAGGACCGCGTTCCCACCTTGAAGGTGGCCTCCGTTTTGTTTGTACAATGATTTACAATATTAATATAATGTACAATAATTTACAATTTTAATACAGTATACAATAATTTTCAATTTTTGTGATGTAGCTATTAAAAATGGAGGTTGGATACAGCTCCTGTGTGTGGAATGTTGACCGAGGGTGTAACAGTGTAAGTGAAATGGGTAAGTGGTGTAAAAATATGGTAGTTCCGAAAAGTGTCACAAAATAACTTATAAAATAATATAAAGATAACATATTAGACAAAATGAAATAGAATAAAATACGATAAAATGAAATAAAATGAAAACAGTGTGCTAATTTGGAGTGACGTGACATCACATCGCATAGTGTTGTATGACATAATGTTATAAAAAATATATGGTATAATTTTACATACGATATGTATTGCAAATAAGAAATAAATAATAGTATAAATAACATATTCGGACAGAATTATAATAATAGTAATAATAATAATAATAATAATAATAATAATAATAATAATAATAATAATAATAATAATAATAATAATAATAATAATAATAATAATAATTAATAATGACAATAATGACAATAATGATAATGATGTGATAGTTTGAAGTGAATAACGTTCTATATGACACCTCATTGTATGACATAAGATATAGATTGATATAAATAGTAATATACTTTATATATAAGATAATACAATATGAACAAAGCAAATGAAACATAATGAAAACTAATAATAAATAGATAAATCTCATCGTATTTATTGCATGACATAAGATATAATTTAACAAATAGTAATACATTTAAATTTTACGTAAAATAATGCAATATAAACAATAAAATGAAACAATAAATAAATTAATAAATGCAAATAGATCAAGATATATATATATATATATATATATATATATATATATATATATATATATATATATATATATATATTTATGTACTGACCGGCCTCAAGCCCTCAACCCAGGAAATATGGACGTTTGGGCACCGGATAGTTTGTCGTACTATGTGGGCGCTGTTCACAATGTACCAGCATATATATATATATATATATATATATATATATATATATATATATATATATATATATATATATATATATGCAACCCTTTCCTCTCACCAAATCCATAACTATTTTCGTTTTAGTTTATTTATTTATTTATTTTCTTAACCTCGGCAAGATATTCTGAAATAATTTGGATCACATATTCTAACCTTGACAAAGAATAAGGTTTATGTATGTGTTGCCGTAGCATAGGAATCGACTAAGATAGACGCAATCATAACAAAGTCCATTCGTAAGCTGGATAAAGCCACTGGGCATTGACCAATCAAAAACTCTGAAAATGAACAGAAGGACTAAAAACAAGAAAATTATTTATATAGATGAAGCAGCGTTTGTAAACGGAAGAGAAAGAAGAACGGGTAATACGTGAAATTCAAAATCTAAAGATAAAAAAGGATAGATAAATGGGAGGTTGCGAATTGAAAGTGTCTAAAGTCTTTGATGCATATCATGAATACAGTCAATGCCATGCCCTATGTACGAGTATTGATATGCATACATTGTATGTACATATATGTATGTATATGAATATATGCATTTATATGTATATGTATACATATATGTAATATATATATATATATATATATATGTATATACATATATATATATATATATATATATATATATGCATATATGCACGTACAGTATATTTAAGAATAGATGGGTACATACAGATATGTATACATATCCATATATGTGTATATATACATATATGTATAAATACATTATTGCATGTACTAACACATACATACGTACATTCATACATACATACATACATACATACATATATACATACATACATAAATACATACATACATACATACATACATACATACATACATACATACATACATACATACATACATACATTCATACATATATGCAGTGCATACATACATTGACACTTGAACATATCGCACTCTGGTTGGATAACCTTTTACCTAGTAACAAAATGGTTGAACATAGGTCCCCCCCTCTGCAGGCGTCGTTAAGCAATAGTAATGACAAGGTTCACATACGTGGATCATAACAGCAATAACGTGGTTGTGCTGTACATTCCATGAATTGTTACGACAAAAGAGTCATCCAGACGGAACTGGAATGTCAGTAGTATAGATATATGCAGGCATTGAGTGGAAAATTGCCATTAGTTTTGTTTAATATTAGGTATGGTTCATTGCTGCATTGTGAGCGATGGTATATCCAAAGACTTCATTCAAAGAAGAAGAAAATAAGTTATCCTTACGTATATATAAACACAGACGCATACTTAAACACACACACACACACACACACACACACACACACACACACACACACACACACACACACACACACACACACACATACACACACACACATATATATATATATATATATATATATATATGCATCTATGTATGTATATATATATATATACACATGCAAAACATGCAAAAAGGACATTCCATAATACTGAAAAAAAAATTGATAACACAAACCTGTTGGTACTTCTATACAATGAAAATATGATAGAGATTCCCAATGTCTTAAAACATTTTTATATTAATGCTGTCTTTAGAAATAATACCACTGTTAAAAATTCTTCTGATAAAAATCTCCCCAAATGATTTTAAGTAATGTGTTTATAAAATATAATTTTTTAATTGTAATAAATATGATGTTGTGCAAACAAGCAAAGATTTAGAAGTAAGAATAAAACAACATAAACATAGCATTAAGACAAGCCAATATTCTAATGCCCTGTTTACTAATGTAACGGATTTTGACCATCCGATCGACTGGGGAAATGCAACAAAAATTGTACCATGATGCAAAAACATGATTGAAAATAATATTATAGAATCCTGTATCACCAAACATGATTATTAACAACTCAATAACAATTTAGGTCTATAAAAACTTGACCCATATATTGTTAAGACTATTTACCATAATTACTGTAAGGAACGAGGTCACCCTCTCCTACCCTTCAAGACTTGACCTGACCTGAGACAATTAGCTTAAGTGGTAACCCTTTCCATGTGTCAAACCTCTCTTGTGTGTATATATATATCTCATCTTACTCTGTACTTATTTATTCTATTGTAATTCTTGAAGATAGGAAAATATCACGAAAACGCTCGTACTCCATAATTTTTTTCCTGTGGTGTTCAGCATATATATATTTATATTTATATATATATATATATATATATATATATATATATATATATGTATTCATATATATACACACACATATATATATATATAT
>NC_134778.1:3766132-3768632 GCF_046742065.1 Oratosquilla oratoria
CAATCGTAATAGACATCGAAGTTAAATGACAGGGGAGAAAATGTATTACTTTAAATCAGAACCACTGTCGGGGCTAAAACTTTTTTTTTTTTACCTACAACCCTTCGGAAGATTCAATTCTATGTCTTATGATATAATACCTTAAGAACCAAATTGGCACACTATGAACGCTCGGGAAACAAATTCTCTATGTGTAGCAGGCGAACCTGGGCTTTTCCAATACACGTAGAATGGTGTCGATAATTGAGGCAATTCTTGTGTCCAGTTCTGGTTGTCCCAGAAACCTGGAGAAACGATCAATGTTCATGGAAACACATGTGACGGGGCCGTGAGACTAAGGATAGGGGGAAAGGATTCCAGCAATAAAGGATAAGGATAATCTTCGATCCACGTGTTAGGTGGTCAGTCAAATTCATTTCTGTGGAGAAATTTATTGTGTATTAGTGATCGTGTGTGTGTGTGTGTGTGTGTGTGTGTGTGTGTGTGTGTGTGTGTGTGTGTGTGTGTGTGTGTGTGTGTGTGTGTGTGTGTGTGTGTGTGTGTGTGTGTGTGTGTGTGTGTGTGTGTGTGTGTGTGTGTGTGTGTGTGTGTGTGTGTGTGTGTGTGTGTGTGTGTGTGTGTGTGTGTGCGTGCGTGTGTGTGTGTGTGTGTGTGCGTGCGTGTGTGTATGTGTGTTTGTGTGTATTTACCTACTTTTACCTTGTATTTTACGGGAAGGGAAGCTGCGCTCGTGGTGTCCCACCTTTGTAGCTCGAAGTGTCTAGTTTGCTCTTAAATTCACGAATGGTTTTTGCACACACTATTTTCTCGAGCAGTTTGTTCCAAGTGTCCACCACTCTATGTTGAAAACTGCCCTTCTTCAGATCTCTTCTATAACTATGTTTTTTGAGTTTCTTTCCATGTCCTCTTGTGTTTCTCTTGTCCCAATTTAACAAGTATTCTCTATCGAGTATTTCTGTGCCCTTCATGATTCTATAGATAGTCAGTAGATCGCCTCTCTTCTTTGCTCCAGAGTCGGCAATTCCAATCTAGCCAGTCTCTCCTCATATGACAAGTTTGAAAGTGTAGGAGCCATTTTTGTGGCTGCTCTCTGGATTCTTTAGATTTTCTTTGTATTCTTTTTGGTACTGGGTGACCACAATGTCCCCGCATATTCTATTCTAATCATTATCAGTGTGACTAATATCTATTTTAATAATTTCTTCGTCCAAATATGTAAATGCCACTTTCATTGATCTTAGCAAGTTATAGGATTCTCCGACAATTTTGTTTATTTGTTTATCAGAGGACAAGTGGTTTGAGATAATTACTCCCAGATCTTTTTCAGATTCCACTTTCCTTGCCTTCTTAGTTCCATTTCTATATTGTCCTGATATTCTATTTTTATTTTTTCCAAACTCCATTATGCTACACTTCTTAATAATGAAGTCTACTTCCCATTTCTGACTCCACTTCCAAACCTTATTCAGGTCTTCCATTAGTGATTCGCAATCCGTTTCAGTTTTTATTTCCTTTAACAATTTAACGTCTGCAAAGAAGCTCATGTAACATTGTGCATCATCATCCATGTCATTCACATAAATGGCAAACATTATTGGACCCAATACAGATCCTTGCGGAACTCCACTAATTACCTTCTTCCAACCTGAATATTTTTCTATGAGTACTACTCTCATCTTTCTACCATTCAGGAAGTCCTCCATCCATTTTAGCAGGTAGCCTTGTATCCCTCCTATATGTTCCAACTTTCCTAATATTTTTTTATATGGTACTTTGTCGAAAGCTTTTTGTAAGTCCAAGAAATCACAATCAGCCCATCCATCCCTTTCTTACACTATATCTATTTGAGTAAAAACATATTAAGTTTGTGATACAAGATCTTCCCTGTCTGAACGCAAATTGTCTTGGGTTTATTATATTATTTTCTTCCAGGTGTTTTACCCATCTATTCTTGATCATTTTCTCACAAAATTTTGCTATAGTGCTTGTTAGTGAGACTGCTTGTTAGTTGGTTCTTCCTTGTTTCCTCCTTTATATATTGGTACAATGTTAGCATTTTTCCAGTCTTTTGGTATTTTTCCTTCTTTAAGTGAGTAACTTATCATGTTATGTATTTTGTCTATTAAGTGTATATATATATATATATATATATATATATATATATGTGTGTGTGTGTGTGTGTGTGTGTGTGTGTGTGTGTGTGTGTGTGTGTGTGTGTGTGTATGTGTGTGTGTGTGTGTGTGTGTGTGTGTGTGTGTGTGTATGTGTGTGCGTGTGTGTGCGTGTGCGTGTGCGTGTGTGTGTGTGTGTGTGTGTGTGTGTGTGTGTGTGTGTGCCAATGTTTCTTTGTATATGTGTATGTATGTATGTATGTATGTATGTATGTGTGTGTGTGTACGTGTGTATAGGTGTGTGTGTGTACGTGTGTATACGTGTGTGTGGTGGGGTGAGGGTGGGTGTGGGGGTGGGTGGGGTTGTGGGGGGTGTATGTATGTGCTCG
>NC_134778.1:3773632-3781132 GCF_046742065.1 Oratosquilla oratoria
GATAAGAAGCAGATTAGAATAAGTGTAAAGTGACAATTGATGAATAGAGATCGTCTAGTGCTAAATATAATGAAATAGAAAGTACCAAGAGTTCAAGATATGATGCATATTTTTTATCTATTGTTCACTATTATTCATCATCTGACTCAGTATGTATGATTTTATGTGCATGAGTATGTGAGGGTATCCATGTATACCTATTTCACATACACAAGAGGACAAACTGAATATAGGAGGTCCCCCTTTACGTGTACGTTTATATACATTGTCCATATATTGATTATTGCCACTTTATCAAGAACATTGCATAAGAAGGACCTAAGGTCGATAGTCCCTTTGTCCATACACCATTTCCACATCTGCTGTGACATTAATTCTTGTATATGTTACACGCTGGATAGCCTTCCCCCTGCGTACATTATACATATTCAATATGTAGGGGTGGGGATGTGGGGGGAGGGGGGGGGCTTATTGCCCCGGCGTAGAAGCCGCACTGAAGCAGAAGCTCTTCATCCACTGAAAACCATTCCGCGGAAGCCGGTAACACCGTATATATGCATATATGGGACGCGTGATGCGGCGCGCGTGTTATAAAACACTGTGATAGAGGTGATGCGTTGAAGGATAATAGGAACGCTGGTCGAACGAGACTTGGTGTTTCGTGATCGCGTGATGGCGTACACTGATCGTCTCAGCTCGAGGTGACGAGGCGCAATGATGTCGTGATTAGGTGTGGGACGACACGTGAAATAAAGCAATAGATGTGTTGAGATTCGTATATATATATATATATATATATATATATATATATATATATATATATATATATATATATCTTTGTGTGTGTGTGTGTGTGTGTGTGTGTGTGTGTGTGTGTGTAGGTATGCATGTATGTGTGTAGATATGCCTTTATGTATGTATGTACGTATGTATGTATATATGTATGTATGTATGTATGTATATATGTATGTATGTATGTATGTATGTATTTTTGTATGTATGTGTTTTTGTATGTATATATGTGTGTAGATATAAACATACGTATGTACTTACATGCAGAATACCACATGGAAAGAAAAAATACAGAGTCCGAACGCTTGCGTGATGTTTTCACATGTTTGTAATATATGTATGTATAAACGTATGTATGTATATATGTATGTATTGTGCATACACATGTGTGTGTGTGTATTTGTGTGTAGTTGTGTATGTACGCGTGTATATATGCATGTATGTATCCTCACGTCATAGTCTGGTGCAAAACTTATCATTAGAGTAATCGAACCGCCCAAACAGAAAGAAATTTACATATGAAATAGAACACCACGGGTGATGAAGAAACACGGTTTGCAACGAAAGCATCACCACATTACGTGATATTGTATCACGCCGTTTCTGATACGTGCAACCCGTCACGTGATACCGTTACTTGCTGATAGTAGACAAATATGTCAAGTTGAAATGGATCTGACGTCCATCTTTATGAGATAAGTGTCAATATGATGCGATAAGATGATGATGTTACTTGACTTGATACTACACGACTTTGATAGATTCAGGTACCATGTCGCGTCATGTATTCTATGCTACGTCATGTGAGTATGTGGTGTGTATTCACTTGGTCTTTTTGGATCACGTGTTCGACTCGTGATCGACAGCTATTTCCCTCCTGGAAGAGAGCTCAGAGCTCGTAGGTCCGATCTATGGGTAATGCTATGACCTTTCACACACACACACACCCCCAACTACCCGCCCACGAGAGTCAGAGTAACGACCCGAAGCGCAGCTGTACCGAAATTAATTTCGGCCCTGGGCAGGATTCGAACCAAGCACTACGCGCACCACCATGCTAGTAGTTCATCGTTCTACCAACTGCGCCACCGAGTGTGTGTGTGTGTGTGTGTGTGTGTGTGTGTGTGTGTGTGTGTGTGTGTGTGTGTGTGTGTGTGTGTGTGTGTGTGTGTGTGTGTGTGTGTGTGTGTGTTCGTGTGCGTGTATTTTTGTGAATGTGAGTGTGTGTGTATGTGTATACGTGTGCATGTACGCATGTGTTCTGTGTGTACGTGTGTTTGTGTTTGTATGTGTGTATGCGTGCTTGTGTATATGTCTGTAAGTGCGTGCGTATGAGTGTAAATGTGTGTGTGAGCGCGAGTGTGTGTGTTTGTTTGTGTGTATATGTATGTACGCGCTCGTTTATATATGTATGTGTACATATATGTATATATAAACGTATATGTGTAATACATACATATATGTGATATACATATACGTACGTATATAGCATATATGTATGTGTATGTGTAATATGCAATCAATCAGTTCATTGTTCCAGGTCTCTCTTAAAGGAGACACACATTTCCCAGGTAACTGGTATTGCCGACCAGATTGACCCATAAATCACTCAAGGATGAAATATTATATTGTTTGGTCATACCTCTTGTGAGACAGTATAAGATGAGGTGGTCTGTGGCGTCTGTGTGGTGGCCGCCTCTAGAGGAGTTTGTTCCTGCAGCCAAGTATACTCTGTGCTGGTGTCATCTTAGTGCTGGATGGGGACAAGTTACGTCCCTAAGATTCAACTCTAATAGAATGGGAACGGAACTCTGTTCGATAGCAAATTGCACCCGGCCTTGGGAACAGTGGGAATGCGCGGGGAATATATATACACTGCGGTCGGGGCTTGGGATTGATGTTTGTTGATCGAAGCAGGAGGGAGGATCCGGGCAGAGGTTGGGCTCTATTTGAGGTGTTGGTCTTCTTCGCGAACATGATTGGACGTCTCGTGTCGAAGGAACTTTTTGGCGCCTGATATTGCGTGTTTGGGGAGAGACTGAGACGTCAAGGACATTATGGCACTAGTCCGTAGCAAGCGTGATAAGGTTATTCAGTGATTTATTCTTGTATTAATACATGTATATATATACTTTCTTACAGTTTAAAAGCATCGTAATAATGCTATGATTAAACATGATACCTAACCGATTTTCAACATATGTGAGACAAGGGAACATGCATTCTTGTGTGCATGTCAATATCTAAGATGATTACGTAACTAAGAATATATATCTATTTATATACCAAGACCCCCCCCTCCCCTTATGAGGTACCCTTGGCTGGCTATCTTTGTATTGATTTTACTTGGACTTATGGAAACTAGATGCAGCGCTGCAAAACCGCGACAGGTAATATACGAACACAAAAGGTGATGATCTACGTTTCTTATAGAGACGTGGGAGAAGATTAGGGTTAACCTTTTTCTCCCTGTGTTGCTCACTATGCAAGAGAGCAAAAACAGGTTAAATTTCTCTCGTTTAACCAATTATTACTTGTGGTACACACTAAACATTTTATTCTAACTAAACCCAGATGGTTTTATTTCTCGCGTATAACCAATCATTACTTGTGGTACACACTAAACATTTCATTCTAACTAAAACCAGAGGGTTTTATTTAGGTCATGAAGAACTTAAGATACTAAGGTCCGCTGCACGATCGTCGGACTATCCTTTGGGGAGCGAAGCAGCTTGTGTAACCCACTATGGTGGGTTTCTCTGGTTTTGTACTAGCGCGTTAAACGAGGGTTAAATGTGAGCTAATTTGGTAACTACAAGTTCAGTAAATCTGTATTGCTTGACATGACCTTCTTCATTTTGAATCACTTTCCGAATTTCTATTTTTTCTGTGGAGTTTGAACAAAAATATAAAAAAAGAAAGTAACTATATGCTACATTAGCTTATATAGGCTTGATAGTGGTCAGGGACAGCCGGTAAAATTATGTTGTTACCCCTTAGTTGTGTAATTCGAAGATCACAAGGACGGAAACACTGCCACTGTTCGTGTGTATCCAAGACCACACCGACGGAAGCATTGTAGGATCGTCTTGCACAGACTGTGAGCGAAAAGCGTACAATTAATATCTATATTCATGTCCAATTTAATTCAGACTAAGTTTGGTCAATAGTTAGGATGTTTACAAGAATATTTAAAAAGAATATTATCGATCATGGAAACCCGGCTTAGTCACTCCGATACCAAGAGACTGTAAGCAAAAAACATACAATCTACATCTGTATTCATGTTTTGGCTACCCCCCTGGTAAGGGGGAAAAAAGCCTTGGTATATGTATGTATGTATGTTCAATTTAAGTCAGACTAACTTTGGTCAGTAGTTAGGATATCTACAAGAATATTTCATAAAATATTTCTGATCATGCAAACCTTGCTCAATCGCTCCGATACCAAGAGAGTAACACGAACATAAATAAAATCGTCTAATAACATATACAAGGATTAATCTCCATCCGATAGAAGATAGGTTAACCTAATTAGGCTTTACCACCAATACTACAGAGTGTGGTACCACGGAAATTAATCAAATTGTGTGGGAGAAGCCTATATTATAGGAAATGTCACCCGGCAGGGATGGGTTTAAAGTTGCGTTGGGCTTTGAGCTTAGGTCAGCGAGAGGAATGATGGCGGGTGAATGGAAGTCTCCCATTTGATTTACGAATATGTTTATCTTTTCGCGAGATAAGCTCAGGGTGAGAGACGCTCGAACACGGAGCTTTTTATTACAAGTATTGTATCAGGAAGCTTCGGGACTTAAATATAGGGAAGAAACTATACCTTTTGTCATAAGCGAAAAGGATACATAAGATAACATTCTGTTGTGTTTGTTTGAGGTAGTGTAGTGACATGACCAATACAGTAAATACAAACATTCGAAATATACTAAATTATGATAGTAGAAAAATAAACATATATTTAAAAAAGGTGGAAAAAGAGAGTCCCGGCTCTCGTTCCGAGTTTATTCCTGACCGGTTTCGCTTGAAGAAACTACAAGCGAAACCGGTCAGGAATAAACTCGAAACGAGACCCGTGAGACTCTTTTTCCACCTTTTTCAACCTGTCACAATGTCCCAACAAACATATATTTTCCCTAAAAAAGCGTAGACTCAGAGGTGACTTGATACAGGTCTTTAAGATTTTAAAGGGAATTGACAACATCAAAAGTGACAAAATTTTCACATTGAATGAGAATCAGACAAGAAACAATGGTCTCAAACTGTCCGGAAATAGATTCAATTTGGAAGTAGGTAGAAACAACTTTGCCAACCGTGTAGTTAATGAATGGAATAAACTTCCTGCACAGGTAGTGCAATGTAGTTCAGTTCGAAGCTTTAAGAATCATTTAGATAAATACCTAAGTAAGATGCTGTAATGATTATAATTTATGTTATATTATTTGTTTTTGTTTTGTTATAATTTGTCTGTCTGATTTTCATTTATTATTAGTTATATGTCAATTTATTATCATTTACTATTTACCTGTTTGTTTGTTATTCAACTATACCTATGCATTTGTTTATGTATTTTATTTGTTATTTACATTATTATAGTTTTAATTTATTATTAATATGATTTTTTTTTATCCGACCTAGATATGGATCAAAAGGTCTCCTGTCGGCATGCTCCGCCTTTGTAATCCTTTGTAATCTTATCCGTTCTGTGTACAGTCCCTGAACAATTCAGGGTGTGTCCCACTGGGTAGGAAGACCCACAGAGGTAGGCACACCCTTGGTTGAAAAAACCCTGATCAGATGTAGCTCCTGCAGACCCATTATGTTTGATACTACCTGGGGCACAGGCATTTTGATAAACACTTGATATTTTTATCCAAAAGCGGCTGGTAAATAGAGTATAGTGCTATCAATTAATACAAAATAATATCACAAAAAAATCATAGAATAGGTAAATGAATATGCTTGTGTCTATTGGTTTGTCTCCATCTTATATATATTTAATGTTATTTTGTGCTATTTGATTTCGTATTGCTATATTTCATTTTTATATGTTTTTCTTTTATTTGATCTGGTTTGATTTGTTTTTTCTATTTTATGCGATTTTATATATATTTTATTTTTATTCTATTTTACTTTATTCTTATATTTCATATTTTACTTATCATTTTGTCTTATTATGATACATATTTCTCTTTATTTGTCCTCTAAATATCCTTTAATTGTCTTCTATTTATATTTTTGTCCATTATCTATTCCATCTTTATTCATTCCATGCCATTTTGATTTCTTTCATTTTATCATATTTCTTCTATCTTCTTTTGGGTCATGATGATCTATTCTTTCATTTTTAAGTGTTTTATCTTTTATTTCCATCTGTCCTCGTTATCAATACAAAAGTATTCTGCTGAGATTCTTTGTTGTCATAGTTTGTTGGAATCCTCAAAAGATCCTCACATTAGCTAATAGATAGCCTCTGGACACAATACCATGTAATATAATCATATATCAGACCATATATATAATTTCATTAATGGTGCCTTAAGTAAAGCCAGGATAAATGCTTCTTAATAGTAAATGACAGACACAAGTGCTGCCTATTTCTACAAAATAATAATTAGTGAATGAAAGTAATATAATAAAAAAAAATCAAGTGTCATATGAAAAGGGTAACAAACACAAGATATAATGATAGTGCTTCAATTTAAAGGGAAGAAAAAGAAAGACAGAAAGAATATATGTATATATATATATATATATATATATATATATATATATATATGTATATGTATATATTTATGTGTGTGTGTGTGTGTGTGTGTGTATACATACATACATATACATGTATATATATATATATATATATATATATATATATATATATATATATATAAATAAAAAGCACAGAAAGGACTCGAACATTTGCATTAGCGATTGCTTATTATGAAGCAAAGACGATATCCTCGAGCCAGCCAGGCCGTACAAAAGGAACCACCCGATTAACGACCTGGAGGTTCCCCGACGGTACTAGGCCAGCTCAGTCTCTATTCTAATTGCACAGAGCTTTTATTGTGGCGAGCCATCCGACAAGTTGTGTGTCTTACATATGTATATGTATATATATATATATATATATATATATATATATATATACATATGTATGTTGTATATGCATACACACACACACACACATACACACACACACACACACACACACACACACACACACACACACACACACACACAGACACACACACACACACACACACACACACAGACACACACACACACACACACACACACACACACACACACACACACACCACACACACACACACACACACACACACACACACACACATATATATATATATATATATATATATATATATTATATGTATATATATATATCTACTTCTTTTTACTCTTTCTTTAAGAAATAGAAAATTAGTTTTGAGGTCTTAGAAAGCAAAATGGCCATGCAATAAAAGAGAAAGAATCTACTAAAATGATGGAAATTTGAATATTCTATTTTATACAAGAAAACAAGTGTGTTGGTATTTGATTTTGAAAACAGAATCTTGCTGGAGGACTGCCGTGTAATAGAAGTTAATTTATGGCAAATCAGGAAAATATACTTTAATGAATATGTATAAAGGATATAATGGGAAAGAATAGAACTAAATGAGTTGTTATCTAG
>NC_134778.1:3803632-3818632 GCF_046742065.1 Oratosquilla oratoria
GGCTAAATTGTTTTATAGCCTTCAAAGGTATTAAATAGATTGAAGCCAACTGTATCATACAGTCTCGTTGATTGAAAATAATTGTGCCGCGTATTTCAATATGCAATTCTGGATGAGCACAGCAGGTTATGCGTTGCTATTGCACGCCAAGAGAGCGAATCTCAAAGCTGTGTACCGGAATTATAAATCAAAATCTTGTTTATTTATTTATTAATTTATTCGTTTATTTATTTATCTACTTATTTATCTATTAATTTATTTATATACTTTGATGTGTTTATTTATCTATTTTTTTATTATTTGTTTATCTATTTATGTGTTTCTTTATCTAATTACTTAATATTTTAGTTATTCACTTATATATTTGTTTATTCATGTAATCAGTAATTCATTTACTTGTTTATGCACTTATTTATTTATATATTTACCTAAATCTTTATTTATGTATATATTTGATTAAATATTTATCTCTTCGTTAATTTTTTGTCTTTATTTGTTTCTTTGCTCATCTATTCATTTATTTTTTATTCAATAATTGGTTTATTTATTTATCTAGATTTTGACATATCTATCAAATTATGCATTTATCTATTCATTTATTTTTCATTTATTCATTCATACATTTATATCTTATTTGTTTACTTATTTATTTATTTATTTATTAATTTATTTATTTATTAATCTATCTATCTGTATATCTATCTATCTATCTATCTATCTATCTATCTATCTATCTGTCTATCTGTCTATCTATCTATCTATCTATCTATCTATGTACCTATCTATCTACTTATTTACCTATTAATAAATTTATTAATTAACCTATTTATCTATTTACTCATTCGTTTATTTACTTGTTTATTTATTTTTTCATTTATTTGATAATTTTTAATTGTTTAATTGAGTCATTTTTATTCATATATTTGTTTATTTGATTTATTCATTTATTCACATATCTCTCAATTCATCTATTTATTCATTTACTTATCTTTTTTTTATATATCTAATATTTCTATTTATCAATTTCTAAGAAAAGAAAAAGAATATGGAGTTGAGATAATCAGCTGAAGGCTTAACCGTCACCTTTGCCTTTGGTACTAAGATAGCTAAATTAAGTTTTTTTTTATTATTGGGGTCTGAGAGAAATTAACCCGTCCCCTCCGTCCACTCCTTCTTCACTAATGTATGGCAACATAGAGAAACGTTGCAAACATGATATATTTCGTGCTAGAAATTCGAACCGACAGCACGCTGAAGTCGCTCTTGTTGTTAGTTTTATTGTTATAGTTAATGTTGCTGTTATTGTTATTGTTATTATTGTTATTGTTATTGTTATTGTTTTATCGTTATTGTTTTATTATTGTTTTGTTATTATTGTTTTATTGTTATTGTTTTGTTGTTATTTTTATTATTGTTATGTTTTGTCGTCATTGTTATTCCTCTTGTTCTTGGTCCTCTTGCTCCTGCTCTTACTCTTGGCTTTGCTCTTGATCTTGCTCTTGCTCTTGCTCTTGCTCTTGATCCTGCTCCTGCTCTTGCTCTTGATCTTACTCTTGATCTTACTCTTCATCTTACTCTTGATCTTGATCTTCATCTTGATCTTGACCTTACTCTTGATCTTGCTCTTGATCCTGCTTCTGCTCTCCTGCTCCTGCTCTTGCTCTTGCTCTTGATCCTGATCCTGCTCCTACTCCTGCTCTTGCTCCTGCTCTTGCTCTTGATCCTGAACTTGCTCTTGATCTTGCTCTTGATCTTGATCCTACTCTTGTTCTTGATATCTTGCTCTTGATCCTGCTCTTGATCCTGCTCTTGCTCTTGCTCTTGATCTTGCTCTTGATCCTGCTCTTGCTCTTGCTCTTGATCTTGCTCTTGCTCTTGCTCTTGCTCTTGCTCCTGCTCTTGCTTTTGATCTTGCTCTTGTTCTTGCTCTTGATCTCGCTCTTGCTCTTGCTCTTGTTCTTGCTCTTGATCTTGTTCTTGCTCTTGCTCTTGCTCTTGATCTTGATCTTGCTCTTGATCCTGATCTTGCTCTTGATCTCGCTCTTGATATTGATCTTTCTCTTGCTCTTGCTCTTCTTCTAGAGAGACATGACAAAGCATGAGTAAATCAATCGTCCCCTGAGCCTCTGGCAAGACTTTTTCCAACCCAAAAATGTAGTGTTCCTGTCCGCGTCCTGCCAATGTGTGTTGTACAACCTGGCAGAGTTGACAAGTACCTTCGGTTATACTATGCTAATACTGATATGTCATGAACGATCTGCAATGAACAGATTCTGATGAAAATTTATGCAGTAAGGACTTATGAGGGGGCCACCTACACATGGTGGTCCTGCTAGATGGACCCCATCACTTCCATCAGGGGTTGCTGCCCTGAGTGATTGGGACTCGTTCTCAGTACTGGGACCAAGATCTCCCACTATCAATATTAGCTACATTTATTCCACTTCTCATACAGGGGGAACTGACGACCAGCCACCGCTCTCCTCTTCCTGCCAATCTGAGCCGATGACAAGGAAAAAATCTCACACTGGTATATCACAGACAATAGTCCAACTTTTCTTATCAGAGAGATCTTTAGAAGGTTTGGTGGTTCTGAGGACCATTGCCAACCACTGTAGGACTGCGGGTTTCTCACCTAGTAAAATACGAGGCAACAATTGGTTGACTGATTAATTGATTATGCAGCGCTTCATGGATCACCAGAACCGTCTGACATGATGCCACTGCTGTCTGAGAGACAGAAAGGCCCTCTTTCAAGAGAGAGAGAGAGAGAGGAGAGAGAGAGAGAGAGAGAGAGAGAGAGAGTGAGTGAGTGAGAGAGAGAGAGAGAGAGAGAGAGAGAGAGAGAGAGAGAGAGAGTGGAAAAATATTGAATATAGGAGGCTTGCTTACACACAAATGCATAATATAGTCTTTTTCCAACGTGAATAAAAGAAGGAATGCCAATCAGAATGAAAGGGACTCATCTGGGTGGATTTACCCCGTGCTGTGTCTCACATATGAGTAATCAAATAAAAAAAAATATTAGGATTACATTTGACTAAACGTTAAGCGGTAGGTGGTACAAAGAAAGTAAATAAAATATGGTGTGTTTGCAGCCTCGTATATTTCAACTGAAGAGGATGAGAAAATAGTGATAGTAAAAGAAAAACAAATGAACTATATTCGACGAAACATTATGTTATATATGATATGATACAGGTATGTGCTCGTTTCTGTTATAATGGTGTATTTGTAAGGATATTTAGATTTTTTTAAACTAAACTAAGAATAAAGAAAGGGAGAAGGAAGTCTCATGTGAAATGTAATTCTAAATAAAATATGAATCTAGACGTGAATTTAAGGTTAATATGAAAAATAATTAATATCAACCAGATGTGTTTTTGCGCGCGCGCGCACACACACACGCGCATACATACGCACACAAAGGATTACAAAGGCGGAGCATGCCGACAGGAGACCTTTTGATCCATATCTAGGTCGGATGCGAAAAAAAAATCATAAAAAACTATAATAATGTAAATAACAAATAAAATACATAAATAAATGCATAGGTATAGTTAAATAATAAACAAACAGGTAAATAGTAAATAATAATAAATTGACATATAACTAATAATAAATGAAAATCAGACAGACAAATGATAACAAAACAAAAATAAATAATATAAGATAAATTATAATTATTACAGCATCTTACTTAGGTATTTATCTAAATGATTCTTAAAGCTTCGAACTGAACTACATTGCACTACCTGTGCAGGAAGTTTATTCCATTCATTAACTACACGGTTGGCAAAGTTGTTTCTACCTACTTCCAAATTGAATCTATTTCCGGACGCACTCCCTCGCACTCACATTCACACCACTCACACTCAGAAATTCTTTCTCTCTCTTTCTCTCTCTCGCTCTCTCCCTTTCTCTAAGAAGCTGGTAGAGAGACGTGGGTAGAAAGTGGGGTAGATGGTAAGGGTTTTATTCATATGAGTTGGGTGTTTGATAAACAACAGTTCGTAAGCAAGCAGTTGTATAAGTTTGCTTTCCGCCTTGAGTCATAAAAATGGACGGGGGCCTGATACCTATTGCTGACATGTAACCTAATTAAGTTATGCAGAGATTCGAGATTGCTTAAGTAAACAATATTGCATATAGGCTTGTAACAACGAATCTGATTAGAGAAAGGGTGGAGGAAAAAATTCAATTGGTTCACGATTGTAAGATCACGCCATAAGGGGAAGGATCTTAAATATAAAGTTAAAGATCAATGGACTTAAGAAACCTGACGTCACTGCAGAACCCACCTGGGACGTAATAAGGCGTGTTCTCACGAATTTAGATTATACCTGGAGAACCATGCAGTGTAGCTGGTATTCACGAAAGAAAATAGAATCTTTGAATATCTCATTTCCCCTGTACAGAAAATATTGTGAAATGAGAAGTGGAAGTCTGACAGTGCAAAATACCAATACTAAGTGGAAATAACCTTCAGAACTTGTATAGTTGGCTCATCGAAGGCATGGGGCCTACTGACTGAAAAGGTGAATGACAAATAACATTTTTGAGAGACAATGGTGAAAATCGAAAAGTGGAGGATGTACGAAAGTAGCGGCTTAGACTCTCTCTCTCTCTCTCTCTCTCTCTCTCTCTCTCTCTCTATCTATCTATCTATCTATCTATCTCTATCAATCTATCTATCTATCTATATCAGTCTATCTATCTATCTATATCAATCTCTCTCTCTCTCTCTCTCTCTCTCTCTCTCTCTCTCTCTCTCTCTCACACACACACACACACACACACACACACACACACACACACACACACACACACACACACACACACACACACACACACACACACACACACATCACACTAAACACGTACGCACGCACGCACGCACTCATGCACTCACGCATGCACGCACGCATTCATACATCTCCTTGGTGGTAAAAAATAATATGAAAATAGAAGAAAAACAAAAATAATAAGGTTAATAGTGCTAATAATTAATGGTATTATTGATTATAATAACAGTAAGATAGCGATAGTAGTAATCGCTATCGCGTAACGTTAATAATGAATAACAGCATATGAAAGAAAGTAGCTCATATCAGAAAGTGGGAAGAAATTCCATTTGCGACCACCGTCTGCAAAGGTTGAAAAAGTCCTTTCTCCAAATCTGGACATGTAGGCAACATCCAAAGTGAGAATAAAAAAAAAAAAAAAAGGTAATACTTAGGTTAAAGATTACTCTTTCTCTGCTCAAGGCCAATATTAGAACCTAGCATAGTGTAGTGCCTCAGTGTACGTTTTTGGGTCTGTAATTACGTCGCCTGTCGAGAAACCTAAGAGAAAGATTAAGGCCTGCTACATATATTAATGAAAGAGTAAGAGTTGACCTTAGTGCAAATATTTTGTGAGATTACAAAAGGCTGTAGAGTAATGAAAGACCAAGTTCCTAATACACATATATCAACCCGAGATAGCAAGAAGAATTATTAGTAAACGAAAGGGACTTACTACACAATGGAGTATTTGAATATTGTAAACCAACATCAATCCATGAGTGATGACAAAGTGTAATGTTCATTCCTGGTGATTTGTGAGGAAATTTGGTGAGTCAGTGCTGTGGTGGAGGTGGGAGATGGAGAGGAAAGTCGATGGCACAAGTGCAGTTTTGATAAACTAGTTTACCAGCGACTCTATTAGACTGATGATAAAATAAAGGAAAAGTGTGTATAAAATAGTGTCACAGTATATTGTTTTCTAATGCTTATAAATATTAAAACAGTAAGTGTATGTATGTAATCCATATGTTGCATTTATTCAAACATATAAGTACAATTTGCTCTCATATGAACATTACATCTCTTTATTCAACCTTTGTCATTGAGTCATATATTCACGGCATGGTTGGAGTCCTTTACGACCTAAATAAGCATTTTACAACCTAACTTGCTTCTCCGTATCGTAAATATTAAAATAAAAAATCCCATTGTAAGAAATATTGGCAAGTGTAGTTTACAAATTAAGTCTACTCTATATATACTATACAGTGATGTTACACACACAAGCACACACACACACACACACACACACACACACACACACACACACACACACACACACACACACACACACACACACACACACACACACACACACACACACACACATACATTTATATATATATATATATATATATATATATATATATATATATATATATATATATTTACATATCTAGATAGCTCAGTGGTTTATGTCACTGTTCATTTGTTACGTCAGCTGGGTTCGAGTCCTTGGCTTGCCTACGTATTCAGTGTCCGTATATGCTTCCGTCGAGCTCCTTGTCAGTCTCGATCGTGATGGCATTGAATTAAAGTGAAAAGTTAATGTGGTTGAAAAAGATTAATAAGTATATATATATATATATATATATATATATATATATATATACATATATATACATATATATATATATACATATATATATACTGTATATATATATATATATATATATATATATATGTGTGTGTGTGTGTGTGTGTGTGTGTGTGTGTGTGTGTGTGTGTGTGTGTGTGTGTGTGTGTGTGTGTGTGTGTGTGTGTGTGTGTGTGTGTTGAAGTATGGAAGACAAATGGCGGATGGGTGGTGAGCGAAACATAGAGAACAGTTGGAGTTTTATTCACTGACGTTTCGTCCTTACCAGGACATTCTCAAAGTACATACAATCTCAGAAAATGAACAGCTCATACACTTCATTCTTGCCATGTTCATCTCCCTCCACCTGCCCCCATACCCTCATCCGTTCCCACCTATCGGACAAGTTAATGGTTTAAGTAATATAATATTTCCATTTCATGACTGGAACTACATATATTCTGTCAAACAAACTTTCGCATTATTTCTGAATAGAAATAAAAGTGAGTGGTTAAACAGGCTCTCAGTTTTAGAAAAATATTTTTTGTATTAAGCTCCACGGCACAATGAACGTTTTGTGTCATTCATTATACCTAAATAAAGAAAAAATGTGTTGATACCAATCTATGATTTCATAAACGGAGTGATTAAATATAAAATAAATCAAATAAATAAATGTATAAATGATAAGTAGATAATTGATAATTAATCGTAAATATAGTTAATAATGAGTAACATATAAAGAATGATAAGTAATAGATGACATATGATGAAAAACAAATAGTAAATAATGGATAATTAATCATACATGATAAATTATACATAATGAATATAAGTAGGAATACGATAGAAAATAATAGTTAGTAAACAATAGATAATAAATGGTAAATGGTATGTAATAATAAATGCTTAACAACAAAAAATAAATCAGTGATAAATCAATCTCTGCCAAAAAAAAAAAAAATTCCCAGACAGTAGAAATTGGTCCGAAATCGCCTCACATATTCGTTGGCCGAATCCGGAATAGTAGATGTAAAACTGATTTTTGCCCTTGGCCATGTTGACCAAATCTGTGATCTCTATTGGGATCGACCCAACACTCTCACGCCAAACTGGGGTCGGAAAGCTTTGAACCTCAAATCTCACATTCAGGAACATCGATCCCAGAATCTTCAATTTAGACTTTGCACTTCACGCTCTTTGCTAGTACTCAAAAAAAAAAAAAAAAAAAAAAAGTTTCAACGCTTTCTTCAATATGTCCAACTGATATCCACGAAATCTACCCTCTAATATCCGTCATTAATCTACAATTTTTACATTTGGTGATAACTTTTTCGTACATTTTCCGCGTGCATTTAGAAACTGTATTAACTTTAAGAACTACTTTCTTTCTTTCTTCAACACTTATCGTTACCGAATAAACCCCAGTTACGCCTATCACAGTTACACACGCAACTATAATCACAAATTGAACATGTTCCTGGATATCACATTACAGAACTCAGTGCACCGTGTTCTGCAATCTAATACATGCACATCATGGGATAGAAACGCTGGTAAAGTACAATCCAGAACTACAAGAACCACATCACACAAGCAATGATTTCACTTACAATTATTTATTTTTTATTTCATTTTAAGCTGCCGCCAAGTGATCTTCCTAAGTTGAGAGATTCTTTCTGTAATGGCACACATATTCACACGCACACACACATACACACACACACACACACACACACACACACACACACACACACACACACACACACACACACACACACACACACACACACACACACACACACACACACACACACACACACACACACACACACACACACACACACACACACACACAGGATATATATATATATATATATATATATACATATATATATATGTATCGGAAAATGTTTCGAAACATTGGGTAATAAATTCTGTTACTCTGAGTCCAGTGTTTCGAAACTTTTTCCAATATCATGGCTCCTGGACTCCAGCTCTTTACGAACATATATATGTATACACCAATGGCTATTTCCCTTTACAAAGGAGGTAGCCAAAAAAACAAAGGCATAAAATTCACTCCCACCCATTCCAACCCCACATTTTCCACTCCCATTCACATTCTTCCCTCCCTCTTATCTTTCCTCCTCGTGGATGACGGATCATCCCTGCATCTCGCCCACTGTCCTTAGTAAGAAGCAGTGTAGCAAGACACAGCACATTCATAGCACGGCCGCTTCATTTAATCGGCGACCCTTCCCCTCTCCTTCCTCTCACATAGAAAAGACGGGGAGAAATCACTTCGGGCGGCGTCAAAATATCATTCATACATACTCCCTCAACCCATCCCTGTCCACTCCCTTTCATGCATCACAGCATTATCCATACACAACCATTCTCCATTCACCTCTATCTTATGTCTTCTCCCTCCCTTCCTCAACAGATATTCCCCTCTTTCCCAATGCTCCTTTTACCCTATCCATGTATCTTATCCTAGGTCGATCCTTCATGTTCACTCCTTCCACCTCTGCCTTCCATATCTCTTTAACTTGTCTTCCATCACTCATTCTTTCCCTGTGTCCAAACCACCCCAATACTCTTTCATCAACCCTATCTTCTACTCCCTTTCCACCCACCACCTCTCTCCTCCTTATCTCCTCGCTTCTCACTCTATTCACCCCCTAGTAATCCTTATCATACTTCTCAGGCACCTCATCTCAAACACATTCAAACTCTTTCTCTCTTATGTTCCAGGTTTCTGCCCCATAAAGTGTTGTCGGCACGATCACTCCTTCATACAATCCCCTCTTAGCATTCATTCCCAAATGTCTATTTCTCATTATACTTTTTAATCCCCCCTGGTTTTTACTTGCTTCTTTTAATCTACATTCTACCTCCACATCCACTCCTCCCTTTCCCGCCACATTCGCTCCCAAGTATCTAAAACTATCCACTTTCTCCAGTCTCTCTCCTTTAATACTAACCACAGTTAGCTGGCATATTCTACCCTTGTACACCTCATCACCTTACTTTTGTCAATATTTATCTTCAACTTCCTTTTGCACACTTTCCCCAACTCTTCCACTAACTTCCTCAATCCCTCCTCTGATCCTGCCACAAGCGCAATGTCGTCATTAAAGTACAATTGGCTTATCTCCCATGTTCCTCCATTTTCTTTAACCATCTCCAATCCCCGGCCCATTACTCTTGTGTTTACCTCTTGTACCACTCCATTCATGCATAAATCGAACAGCCAAAGCGACACAACACATCCCTGATGAAGTCCCACCTTTACCTCAAACCATATACTCTCTCCATTTCTGATTCTGACACGAGCTCTACTACTCTTGTAAAAACTCTTGATTGCTCTTAATAGCTTTCCTCCTATTTCATATATCTCCAACACATCCCACAGTGCCTTCCTGTCTACCCTGTCATAAGTCTTTCTAAATCCATAAAGGCACAAAAAACATCCCTATTTGTTCCTAAAGCTTTCTCACATATCCAACTTACCACAAAAATCTTATCTACCCAACTCCTACCTATCCTAAACCAATACTGTTCCTTGCCAATTACTCCTTCTGTTCATCTCCTAATCCTCTCAATCAAAACCCTCCCGTACGCCTTCCCAACTACACATAGCAAACTGGTCCCTCTGGAAATATACATGCACTCCTCTTGTCCTCCGGTACTCTACCCTATTTCAAACAAACATTAAACAACCTCACCAGTCAGCCCTCCATCACCGTACCTCCCTTTTTTATACAATCCGCATGACACCCATCCCACCCAGGTGCTTTACCTGCTCTCACAATTTTAAAACTGCTTTTACTTCAGTTTTCCCTATTTCTCCTCCATTTTCCTCACTCATCACTCTCCTTTTCTTAGCACTTCCCGCTGCAGCTACCTTTCCCTCCCTATCCTCCTTCACATTTAACAACTCCCTAAAATAATCTGCCCATCTTCCTCTTACCACCGTTTCTTTCATTATCATCTCTTAATCTGCACCTTTTACCTTTTCTTCTCTACCTGATTCGCCTCCTCTTCCTCTCTTAATTTCTTTCCAAAACATCTCATTTTTAGTTTTAATTTTTTTGTCATATTTTTGCCCTATTTCACATTTGCTCTCCTCTTTTCCTTCCTTTATGATATGTTTTACTTCTCTCTTTTCTTTGTGCCTCTCATATGATTCTCTCTTTCTATTTTGTAACCAATCTGTAAATGCTTGCTTCTTCTCTTCTACAACCTTCTTTGCTTCATCATTCCACCTCTTACTACACTTCCTTCTATTTCATACCATCCTCCATGTTCCACACACCATCTTCGCACACCTTATGACTCCCTCCTTGAACCATCCCCATTCCTCCTCCACTCCTAGTTATATTCTATCCTTCACTCTCTCCCACTCCCTTCTCAGTTTCTTCTTGTACTCCTTTTCTTTTTCTTTCTCATTTAAGTAGTTTACTCTAAGTACCTCCCTACCTTTTGTCCTTTTCTCTTTCTCCATCTCCTCTACTCTCAGCTTACCTTGTACCAAAAAATTATCTAATATTATGCCATTAACGTTACTGATTCAACCATAACCGTCACCACGAACAATAACACTACCGCCACTACCAAAACTACTTCTCCATACCACACACCATAACATCAACAACCAGTGTAAATACGATATGCATCAAATCATGGCACGCATAAGAGGACTAAATATTTTCAGCTTCCACTATTCACCCATTCTGCTATTATATCATTTTTTCCTGGGGACAGAAGCGCTGGTTATCGGTGACCAAATGCAGATATCTTATCTCTGTGAAGAAAAGAAAAAAACATTCAAATAAGGTGCTTATCTTCCTTATCACCAGCTTAGGCTTTACCATAGTCAAAAGAATCGGACGAAATGAGATGAATTCATGATTCCAATGAAAGGCAGGTTGATGAGAATGCCAGAGTCCGAAATAAGTGGAGAGGGTGAGGGAGGTGGAGTGGCCAAGGAGTGGTGGACTGGGACGAGAGTGGTGGAGTGGCCAAGGAGTGGTGGACTGAGACGAAAGTGGTGGAGGTGGCGAGAGATGTGGAGTGGACGTATGATATAGAGTGAGGTGGATGTAGATTAGTCGAGGAAGGAAAAAGGGATCACGGATGTATAGGCACCGGGGGAGGTGGAGGGGGTGAGAGAGGTGGAGTGGCCAAGGAATGGTGGACTGAGACGAGAGTGGTGGTGGCGAGAGATGTGGAGTGGACGTATGATATAGAGTGAGGTGGATGTAGATTAGTCCAGGAAGTAAAAAGGGATCACGGATGTATAGGCATCGGGGGATGTGGAGGAGGTGAGAGAGGTAGGACGGGCGAGATAGCTGGAGTTGGCGAGATAGACAGAGGGAGGCGAGGAGGAAAAGTGGCGTGATAGGATAGGCAATGGGAGGAAGGGAGAGAAGAAAGTAAAGGAGAGACGGAAGGTGGGAGGAGGAGTGGGAGGAGGAGGAGGAGGGAGGTGGGAGGGAGGAGGAGAGGAGGAGGAGGGAGAGAGGAAGAGAGAGGGAGAGAAGAAAGTAAAGGAGAGAAGGAAGGTGGGAGGAGGGAAGGTGGGAGGAGGGAAGGTGGGAGGAGGGAAGGTGGGAGGGAAGGAACGGAGGGAGAAAAGGTGGGAGGGAAATAGGAAGAGAAGGAAGGAGAGAGTGAGAGAGGAAAGATGAGAAGGAGAGAGGGAGAGAAGAAAGTAAAGGAGAGAAGGAAGGTGGGAGGAGGGAAGGTGGGAGGAGGAGGAGGAGGAGGAGGAGGAGGAGGAGGAGGAGGAGGAGGAGGAGGAGGAGGGATGGATGGATGGATTAGGCGAATGAGCAGAAAAAATGGGGCGATGAATAGGGGAGAACAAAATAATGAGGAATGAGGAGAGAAGTGCTGGAGGCAGATAAAAATAGGATCGGAAGAAGAAAGGTTTGGGGATCACTGGGAGGAAGTGATTAAGGAGAAGGAAGAGGACACTGATAGAGAGAGAAGAGATAGACAGAGGAAGATGGGACCGACAGATGGAGAGGGAACAGACGGATGGAAAGGAGGCAGACAGAAGGAGAGGAGACAGACGGAGGAAGAGGAGACAGGCGGAGGAAGAGGAGACAGAAATAGGGGAGAGAAGATAGACAGATGGAGACTATACAGACAGAGAGAAAGGAGGTAGACAGAGGGGTGAGGGAACAGACAGAGGGATAAGAGACAGACAAAATTAGAGGAGATACACAGAAGCAGAGAAGATAGAGGGAGAATAGACAGACAGAGGGAGAAGAGACAGACAGAAAAGGAATTGATAGACAGATGTAGAGGAGATAGACAGAGGGAGAAGAGAAAGGCAGAAGAAGAGAAAATAGACTAAAGGAGAAGAGACGCACCGAGGGAGAGGAGAAAACAGAGAGAGAATAGACAGAAAGGAAGAAGAGAGAGAAGAGAAGAGAAAAAAGTGGGGGGGGAATGGAAGGGGGGAGACTGGTGTTTCGTGTGATAGTTTCTGATATTTGGTATCTGTTTTTGGGTCGTTGGTGTTCCCTTTCGAAAACTTTCAATGTTATCAACGATATTTGTTGACTGTATAGAAACAACGTATTCCAGATGTGAAAGACCTAGGGAATATATATATAACTGGTGATAGTCGATTATCTAAAGTCCCTGTCACACCAAGCTTACAACCTGTTTCCGACCACCTACGACCAAAAATCAAGCGATCGGTCGGCGACACAAAACCTATCCAAGGAATTGAAATGGAAAAAATTAATGTGGTTGATAAGGTGAAAATCTATGTACTGGGGGCTATTCAGTGTGTGTTGTAATATATATATATATATATATATATATATATATATATATATATATATATATATACATATATATGTATATATATATATATATATATACATATATATATACATACATATATATATGCTAATAAGAACACGTGTACGTGTGTTCACTTATGCAAAGTAGACCAATTGAATAAAAGAAAGTAACAAAGCAGAGCGCTCTCGTATATTACATCTTTTTGCACTGAATATATACGAAAGCGCTCTGCTTCGTTAGTTTCTTTTTCCAAGTGATATATATATATATATATATATATATATATATATATATATATATATATATATATATATATATATATATATATATATATATATATATATATACATATACATATATATCCTATTACCGACTACCAGCAACTTTCAAAGACTACCTGCAACTGACCGGCGACCACCTTGTCGCCGATGGTCGGAAACTGTTCGTAAGCTTGGTGTGACTAAGCCCTAAATCAAAATTTTATGCTATCAACCTTAAGCTATTTACCTTCGCTTGGGGAGACCTCGCTTAAGATTGTCATTGACACACCAATAGACTTAGTAACCATATAATGAGTGTTGAAAGAATGGGTTGTTTTAAGAGAATATTAGATAAGTTTATGGATTGGGATGAGAAGTGGTAAGGGGCACGGTAGTGACTATTGTAAGTATGATGTCTTTTGCCGTCTCCTCTGTGCTAATGTTCTTATGTTTTTAAGTTTCCTTTTGTTCTCGATGTATAACATAATATGTAGATGTTTTTAGAATTACATTTACCCATATCTTTCAGTAATTTGTATTACAAAATCACAAACAGGAGATTTTAGTCACACGATCACTGGATTCTACTCACGCTGAAGACGTAATAGTTTGCTTGCCTTATTTCTCTTGTATTTTTTTTTATATATTTACATGTTGGTCTAACTGACCTAGATTCCCATTCTCTATGTGTTATTGTATTATATCTGTATTGTTATGTTCTCTTAATATACTTGTTATTAGTTATGTAAAGTTTAATATTCCTTTCTGGAATTTTCTGTCTTTGTTACATTTTTCCTTCTAGTCTAAAGTTGCCTACCAGAAGTGAGTTGACTCTTGGGCTCTCGCGTCGAAGCAATGGTCTGTTTGGTACTTTATCAAAACTTTTCGAACATTTAGTTGTATTAACCTGGAGTTCCTTTGGCGGTTCAGTATTTTTTATCATTGTTTAAGAACGCTTATTGCGTAAAACTCTGTCTAAAATCTTGCTGGCTGCCATTTATAAAACATTTATTTTCCAAGTGATTCTCACCAACATCTCTTATAGTTGTAGTTTTGTGGCTTCTACTTTTCGACCTCATCTTAATATAGGAATATTTCTTCTAGGATTCGTACTCTATATAAACAGTCAAAATGGCTTTACTTAGAACCAAATTCAAATGAAATAAAGCTTAACTTTCTCCTTTCAGTACATAATTACTTAATTTCAAACTATCGCCATTTGGGGATCTCAAAACTAAATTCACTGCAAGGAGTAATCAAGGGTATATTTCCTAAAATTTATTCTAAAAATACATCCCTATTAAGCCCCATTTACACCAAGCTTACGAACCTGTTTCCGACCACTTTCGACCAAAAATCAAGTGATCGTTTGGCGACACAAAACCTATGCAAGGAATTGAAATGGAAAATGTTAATGTGGTTGATAAGATGAAAATATATGTACTATGGAGTATTCAGTGTGTGCTGTAATATATCTATCTATCGATAT
>NC_134778.1:3821132-3823632 GCF_046742065.1 Oratosquilla oratoria
TTTGTATGAGCATGTTTATACTCGAGCATATCACGTTATGCCGAAAGACGATATACATTCTTATGCATGAATGCAAAAGGATAAGAGAGGCCAAGATAAGTTGCACGATCTCGCATCCTTACGAGCCTACGTTCATATTTTACATCAAACGTTAACTGTTGAGATCGTATATCTTAACACTGTCTGGCTGTAGTGAGGCTTACGGGCCATAAAGCTTTTCATCATCTTGATCCCTCTACTAAATTAATGTTCCCTGTTTTCTAACGTAAGACACAGCACATCCATAGCAAGGCCGCTTCATTTAATCGGCGAACCCCCCTCTCCGTCCCCCCATTGCATAAAAGGAGAAGACGGGGAGAAATCCCTTCGGGCTGCGTCAAATTTTGCCCACACATACTACCTCACCCCCCATTCCCCCGCCCATTCCACCTCATGCAATCACAACATCATCCATATACAACCATTCTCCATTCACCCCTGTCTTCTGTCCTCTCCCGTCCTTCCTCAACAGACATTCCCCTCTTCCCCAAAACCCCCTTCACCCCATCCATCCACCTCATCCTAGGACGTCCCCTCATGTTCACTCCCTCCACATCTGCCTTCCATACTTCTTTTACTAGTCTTTCTTCACTCATTCTTTCCATGTGTCCAAACCATCCTAATATTCTTTCATCAACCCTATCTCCCAACTCCCTTTCCACCCCTGTTCTCCTCCTCACCTCCTCATTTCTCACTCTATCTAGCCTAGTAACCCCCATCATACTTCTCAGACACCTCATCTCAAACACATTCAAACTCCTTCTCTCTTCTTCTCTTATGTTCCATGTTTCTGCCCCATACAGTGCTGTTGACACAATCACTCCTTCATACAGTCTCTTAGCATCCATTCCCAAATGTCTATTCCTCATTGCACCTTTTAATCCACCAAGGCATCTACTCGCTTCTCTCAATCTACATTCTACCTCCACCAGCACCTCCTGGATGACCCGTCATCCAGGAGGTACTAAGATAAGAGGGAGGGTGGAGGGGTGTGGAGTGTATTCAGGGATGGAATAGGTGGAAATTATTTTATGCCTTTTCCTTTTTTGGCTACCTCCTTTGTAAGGGGGAAAAAGCCTTGGTATATTTATGTATGTATGTATGTTTTCTAACGTTAGACAAAATCAAATAATCAGGGTGCGCTATTGTCTTAATGAAAATGAGACCCTTCTGAATAAAATTGCCTAACGACAGTTACAATAAACTAAAGTTTTAAAATTATGCAAGAAACTAATGAATATTAAAAAACTCTTAATATCATAAGAACATAAGAATGAAGGAGACTGCAAGAGACCATAAGGCCTATACTAGGCAGCTCCGTATCCATCACCACCTGTCATACCCATCCATAAAGTTGTCTAATCGTTTCTCAAAACAACTGATAGTTTCAGCGCTTACTACATGGTTACTAAGTTTATTCCATTCGTCTACCACCCTATTAGTAAACCAATTCTTGCCTATTTCATTTCTAAATCTAAATTTGTCCAGTTTATAACCATTACTGCGAGTCTTGCCCTGCTGTTTTAATATGATGATCTTGTTTGCATCACCCTTGTTAAAGCCTTTGATCCACTTGAACACCTCTATTAGATCACCCCGCACTCTGCGTCTTTCCAGAGAGTGTAAGTTAAGGTGCCTAAGCCTCTCTTCGTAAGGTAAATTTCTGAGTCCATGTATCATTTTGGTAATTTTTCTCTGTACTGATTTTAGTGAATTGATGTCCATTTTATAGGACGGAGACCAAGTAGCTGTTGTAGAAAATATGCAAATCCTTATGTTTTTGAATAAGCGCTTTGGAATTTACAGTCCTGTGATCGAATTCCCTCCTCGACTAGGAAAATCCGATCTCTTTTAGGCATCATTTGTCTTTGATCACGTGATACACAGAACCAAAAATTCGAGACTAATTGCAATTCAGGTGAGGTGTGCGCGCGTGTGTCATGACGGGTCTGTTTCTCTGAGACTTTGGTTTAATTGCAGCCATCTGTGATTACACTGAAATGCTCAGGACACAGTATCACCTAGCGTGCAACTGTGTGGTTGTATGCGTGTATCTGCATGTATGCGTGCCTGCGTGCGTACGTGTGTATTCACCTTGGTCTTTGGATCATGTGCTGAATTCGTGATCGACAGCTATTTCCCTCCCGAAGGAGAGTTCAGAGGTCGTATGACCGATCTATGGGTAATGCTGTGACCATAAACGCACACACTCACCCAAATCCTCACCCACGAGAGCTGGAGTAACGACTCGAAGCGCAGCGATACTGAAATTATTTCATATATGGGCAGGATTCGAACCCGGACCACCGTAGTGACAGTCGGAAACTCTACCAGCCACGCCACTGAGTCGTGTGTGTGTGTGTGTGTGTGTGTGTGTGTGTGTGTGTGTGTGTGTGTGTGTGTGTGTGTGTGTGTGTGTGTGTGTGTGTGTGTGTGTGTGTGCGTGCGTGTGTGTGTGTGT
>NC_134778.1:3831132-3833632 GCF_046742065.1 Oratosquilla oratoria
TTTTTTATTCTACTCGCTTGCATATCAGCCAAACACGAAGACTGACTGATTGTTTTAGTTTAATAACTCAAGGCTTTTGAAAGTTGTGATGTTTACGACCTGTACGTGTGTGAGCCTTCTCATCACTTTTCCCTTCTCGTAAAAATCTCAACATTGATATACGAAAAAGAAAACTCGTTACTTTTCTGCATTTCGTAACAAACACCTCATCAAAATGAAGTAATATATTTTTTTTCCTTTCCTCTTTCTGTTTATTTTTGTCCGGCGTCTTCAATTCGACCTTGTTACGAGCTGCACTCTTCTGTCAAGATACTGTTATTGTCGAAACTCGTTGTCATCATATCTCTCATGACTTTATTCTTCGTTTATTCATAATTTTGAAAGAAAGGGCTTGGTCTGTTTATGTCTTTTTGATTCTTTTCTAAAATCTTCTTTAAGATTTTCTCTACAGTAAATCTAATCATCATCAACTTCATTGCATTGTTTCTTTTAGTTCTCGTAGAATAATAAATGTTATGCACCACGATATTTTTATATGAAGACCCCATGTTAGGAGTATAGACAAAATTTATAGATAGCATCCCAACCTTGAGGATGGAGGGAGACAATGATAATTCTATTTGGTCATTTGCAGAATTATTTAAAGGTATGGGTCACTTACTGATAGCTACAATGGCGCGCACTCAGACGAACATAGATGTTGGACCTTTGTTGAAACACTGAGATTGTCGTGATCTACTTGCATTGACAACCATACACTTTAGTAAAACTTTCCTATGATAAATAAAACAAAAAGCTCAAGACACAGTACCGAGGAGAAGCAAGTATTTAAGTTCTTTAGAAATTATATACATTTATACATCATAGATTCTTGGAAAATGTATATATATATTTTTCAGTTCCAGGCATTCACACATGAAGTGTAAACTTGACCTTTCCTTGATTTTTCTTACATGAGTTTGACAGCACTGAAAACCAATTGGGGTCTTCGTGTGGGTTCTATTCTTTGTTGATTAAAATGTTGATGCCTCGGTGTCGCCTCTTGTAAAACAAAAGCTTTGGGTCCACATTTTTGTCCCCCCCCCAAAAAAAAAAAAAAAATAAATAAATAACATGCATGCCTTTTTTTTTCCAAGTTTGAAGGATCTCTTTTCTAAATGAAAATGCTTCGTTCAGTCCGGGCTGACCTCAAGAATAGGGAGACATGCAAGGTTTATCGATTTCTTCATAGCTGTGCTAAGAACTGTCTTGATTGCTTCATTACTGCCTGCGTTCATTAATCTTCGTGACGTCACGTTCCTCACCTAATATGCAGTGCACTTGTATAAAACGTCGATTGTTTTTATCTATTGATGCATGAGCATATTTATTCCTCTCCTTTATTAATCTATTTACATATCAATTTATCTATTTGATTATTTACGTAGCAATTGATCTGTTTATTTATTCATATGTTTGTTTATCCATGTATCTACCTATATATCTATTTACTTAGTTATTTAATTTTTTTTACTTACAGTACTTATTTGTTTAATCCGTTATTTGTTTGTTTACTTAGTTATTTATTTGTTTATTAATTTACGGTACTTATTTGTTTAATCCGTTATTTGTTTGTTTGTGCATTTATTTGCACTTCGTCAATAGTCGAATATCTTACCTTAAGAAATTAATCTAGATAATGTCCAACGTTAAATCAAATGAATGAATAAATGAAATAAAAGTTATATATATTTTATATTTTACTTAAAGAAAATTAGCTCGATTTTTCAACACACTCACTTTTGTTTAAAATCTATCGTCTATGTCTGCGCATGCGTGACATATAGGCGAAGACTTCAAGTATTACATCGTTGCATCAACGAATATTGTTGTTGCTTTAAGTTTCGTGTCTAGTTCCCGTCAGTCACGGTACTTTATGGTTTGTGACGAGTGTAGGTGTGTGCTCTCTTCACCCATTTTTTAAAGGAAGATTATTATTATTTCGAGTGCTTTCTAACGGATCACGGTGTTCTACAATGAAATATTTTGTGCCTTTTGTGTGACCGCGAGTGTTACTTACTATTCTAGTGTTTTACCTCAAGAACATTTTACATTCTCGTGATTAGTGAAGAATTCTCTACATAGTTGGTAAGGTAAGTACCCATGGTTTTCTCTGACTAGGTTTTGTTGATTGGGCTATGAGATGGGTCCAGTGCTCTGTCAACGGCCGCAACTCGTAGCCAAGTTAGATTAATTTAGGGCTACAGTGCAACAAGTAGCCTAGGTCGGTCATCCCATTTGGGGGCAGTAGGTAGGTTAGGTCAGGTAGCTCGGTAAATGACGTCATCAGCAACCCAAACTCTCCAGTTTCCAACCTGGTCCCTCCATTTCCAAAGCACTATTTGCTTTCTTTTCTTTTTAATTCGTGTCAAACTCGTTTCGTACATCGAAACTGGTGCCTGTAGACCAACAGTTTTACTCAGCATTTTATACAGAAACGCTAGTGAATCATTACCATTAC
>NC_134778.1:3838632-3843632 GCF_046742065.1 Oratosquilla oratoria
AAAAAGATAAACATTCTGACCACAGTTTTATGTATTTAGCTGTAATAAATTCAGACGGAAATGTTCATTTCTTCTGACTAAATGCATTTATATACTTATTTGTTTAAATATCATATCGTTTTATTATTATATCATAGTATCAAATTACATTATTTTGTTATGGTATTATGATATATTGTACTATAGTATTTTATTTTGTAATATATTATATTTCATTAGATAACTTAATATATTATTTTCTACTATATTGTATCATACAAATATTATATCATATATTATATTATATTATATTATATATTATATTATATCATATTATATATTTCATTGTATTACACTATATCATATTATTATAAGTTATGTTATGTTACGTTACGTTATATATCATATATTGTACTACATCATTTAATATCATATTACATCATGTCATATCATATATCATATCATTTCATATTGTATTAGATCATATATTTGTTATATTTGTTATGCGTATCGTTAGTAATTCCTGCGCCCGAGCAAGGGGGCAAGACATTAGTTTCCTGTCAAGGTAGGGGAGAGGGGGTGGGGTGAAGTAAAGATCGCGTGCTGCACACCCACAACAAGATGACGTATTTTATGGATCACATTCTGCATATAGACAAGCCATTTTATAACCCTAAGGGGCGGCCCTTCGTTTGAAAATAGTCTTTTGATCGAGACCCTTTTCAGATCGGAGTCTGTTCCAGCAGTCGTCTATTATTTGCCGAAATAAGATATGTACGCAAAGTATTCGTGTCGTCTGGAAAGGATTGGGGTTTGTGTCGACGCGATATATGACGTCATGTCGTTTTACTGTTTCGTCGTCAGATGTCGTTCATTCCAACAACACTAAAATTTACCCTGAGTTCAACTGAATTGTTTGACATTAAGCAGGATAAAACATTTTGATTACTTCAACGTATTAATGAGGTTAATCATGTATTAACCTTATGTCATTTGTTTCCAAAACAATCAGATTCATCCTATACTTGCGATCAAAGCAATTTCATTATCGAAAACATGGCCTACAATTTTTTTTTCAAGAACTGAATCTATATGTATAAGCTGTTACAACGCTTCATCTAAATATACACACACACACACACACATATATATATATATATATATATATATATATATATATATATATATATATATATATAATATGCGGAAAAAACACAAAGGAAAAAGATAAACTGATGACCAAGCGCTTTCGTCTATTCAGACATCCTCAGGGTACATAGAAGTGAAAAAGGCCACAAGAATATATACACAGAGTATAAGGTCAGGAAGGGAACCGGGAAAGGTTGTGAGACTCTATTGTCGACCTGACCCGTTCGCTGCACTGGACGTTTGGGCCACTACCTTTTTCACAACATGCTACGCACAAACACATATCATAGTAATGCTGAGATTTATTCGAAAACTGAAGAAAATGCAAGAATCTTAAAGGAAATGAAAAAATAAGATTGTTGTTCCATTAGAAATTATTTTCAAGAAATCCATCATATCCGGAGATGTCGCAAGAGAATGGAAGTTAGGTAACGTTACTCCCATATTCAAAATAGATAACAAAAACAAACAAACAGATAACTACATGCCTAAAAGCTTGACTAGTCATAGGAAAATGTTGGAAAATATCATCAAAGAAGCTATTGAACATTATTTAGTGTTTGATAAATGATAGCCAACATTAATTCAGACGGAAACGTTCTTGCGTAACTAATTTACTTAAATTCTACAAGAGAGTAATCTCGAACTATGATAAAAGAAGCAATATAGATCTAATATATCTAGACTTTGCAAAAGCTTTTGATAGTCCCCTCACGAAAGACTACTTACAAAATTTGCTTCACACGGAATAAGTGGTAGCCTATTAAGTTGGACTAGTAATTGATTAAGCGATCGAAAACAGAGTTGTTCTAAATGGCAAAACTTCAAGATGGAAAAATGTTACGAGTGGAGTTTCTTAAGGTTCCGTTCTTGGGCCACTTTTATTCATACATATACCAAAGTTTTTTTTCCCTACACGGGGGGTAGCCAAAAAGAAAAAAAGGCATGAAAACCACTCCCACCCATTCCATTTCCTATATATTCCACTCCCCTCCACCCTCCTCCCTCCCTCCTATCTTGGCACCTCCTGGATGACGGGTCATCCCTGCGTCCTGTCCACTGCCCTGGGTCAGAAGCAGTGTCGCAAGACACTATGAATAAAAGTTTCTGCAACTTTTATTCATAGTATATATAAATGATATAGACCGCGGACTGAAATCTATTGTCTCCATATTTGCTAATGATACAAAATGTGCGGAATGACAAATCACTTAAACCAATTAGATATTCGAGAAAATTTAGATAAACTACAGCAATGGTATGAAAAGTGGCTAATGAAATTTAACACAAGTAAATCCAAGATTATGCACATAGGTAAAAATAACAGTAAGTATGATTACAAGTTATTTGGAAATTCGATAACAAAAGTGGATAGTGAAAAGGATCTCGGCGTAATTACCAGTAACAAATTCAAATCATCTAAGCAGTGTATTTCCGCCGCTGAGAAAGCAAATAAAATTCTAGGAATTATTTCGTGATCTTTTAGATTAAAAAATTCATCTCTCATTAACAAGCTATATAAATTGTTTGTTCGTCCACATTTGGAATATGCTGTTTAAGATTCTAAATGGAATTGACAACATTTTGGCACTGAATGAGAATCCGCGAAGTAATGACGGTCTCAAAATGACAGGAAATAGATTTAATTTGGAAGTGGGTAGTAACAGCTTCACCAACTGTGTAGTTAATGAATGGAATAAACTTTCTGCAGAGGCACTGCAATGTAGTTCAGTTCGAAGCTTCAAGATTTGTTTAGATAAACATCTAAACAAGATGCTGTAATGTCGGTCATTAATTTTATATATTTTTTATTTTTCTGTTTATTGTTATTTTTATAATTATTTATTATTCGTCTGTCTTTATTTCTATTTACTATTTATCTGCTTGTTTATGATTTGACTTTACCTATTTATCTATATATTTTATCTATCATTATTTATATTATCATTATTTTTAGTTATTTATCATTTTATTTTATTTTATTGCATCCAACGTAGTGAATTTTTGGCCATATATCTATTAGGTAAATTCAACTTCAGTTTCTTAGTCATAACGATTGAAGTTTGACCTGAGTAGTCGTCTCCGGATTTTTTAACACATTGAAACTTTAAAAAATATATTTCTACATTAAAGTGCGACAGGACAGAATCACGAAATCAAAACATTGACTCAGAGTGTAAAAGTTTTATCAAGAGTGTTTTGTTCGATGGATGCATTAAATATTCACGTGTGTTATTATTGAAGAATATAAAATATACCAAATGTACAATTATTCATATCCTGTAATGGAGAAATGCGATGTCTGTCTGGAATTTTCTGGCTATTGTAGTTTATTTATAAGATTACTGGAACATACACACGTGAACACACACACACACACACACACACACACACACACACACACACACACACACACACACACACACACACACACACACACACACACACACACACACACACACACACACACACACACACACACACACACACACACACACACACACACACACACACACACACACACACACACACACACACACACACACACACACACACACACACACACACTCGTACTTATAAACTCAAATTGATTAATAAGGGATTGATATAGAAATATAGGCACACACACACACACACACACACGCACACACACACACACACACACACACACACACACACACACACACACACACACACACACACACACACACACACACACACACACACACACACATGTATATATATGCAGAAAAAACCACTGGGAAATAAGAAGCTTAGTCCGAACGTTTTAGTCTATTTAAGACATTATCAAGGAATACACAGTTACAGAGAAAAAGGTGGGTATATATACATAAAGTAAAAGACAAGCATCTTGTGTGTCCTTTCCATGTTCCTAGCTTGTCTTTTACTTTATGTATATATACCCACCTTTGTCTCTGTAACTGTGTATTCCTTGATAATGTCTTAAATAGACGAAAACGTTCGGACTAAGCTTCTTATTTCCCAGTGTTTTTTTCTGCATATTATTTTCACGTGTGCCTTGTGAATTACTGCAAAATGTATATATATATATATATATATATATATATATATATATATATATATATATGTATGTATGTATATACAATTGCTTGTTCTCTGCATCATCTACATTATAATCATTCACAAGCTACGAATATATATGCATATTTAGATCTCTAAATATATGTATATACATTATTTCAAATACATGGATCCGGAGAGAAATTGACATATGCAGAGAATAATCATAGGTATTCACCTCTATTGTTTAATTCAAAGGCAGATAGGCAGAGAAAGAAGAGGATCAGAGCTGACGTGGGGAGGCTGTTCAGAACATTTACATATATGTACAGTAATAGAGAAAGGAAATAATCTTAAAAAAAAAAAAAACGCTATCACTTTGGACACATTTTGCCAGAGGCTCAACGTATGAAAAAAAAAAAATGTGCGTCATTGAATGAAACATCATATGAAAAACATGTTATATAACATGTTAATGGAGAACTTCCGTTGTCTGAATTGACTCCTACAATCTTTCGTTACACAGAAATAAATACACAAATTACTTACCCGGTTTGAAAGGATTAATAATTTCCCCATTGTCCCTTGTGCATAACATCCAAGCCTCCTACTTCCTTCTGCCAGAGGAAACAATAGACGGTTGTCAAGCGTGATATGACGGAAGGTCAACCCAGGGTTCAGGCGAACCGGAGACAAAAATAATCTTTGGGCCGAGGACGGAGGATAGAGTAAAATTTATGGAGTAAAGTGATTACCAGGCTGATGGACGTCCAGGATGAAAATGTAATCATACTAGAGTGTGTTGAGCCTTAATGTTTAGCTTGGTAACA
>NC_134778.1:3853632-3856132 GCF_046742065.1 Oratosquilla oratoria
AGAAACAATGGTCTCAAACTGTCCGGAAATAGATTCAATTTGGAAGTAGGTAGAAACAACTTTGCCAACCGTGTAGTTAATGAATGGAATAAACTTCCTGCACAGGTAGTGCAATGTAGTTCAGTTCGAAGCTTTAAGAATCATTTAGATAAATACCTAAGTAAGATGCTGTAATTATTATAATTTATGTTATATTATTTGTTTTTGTTTTGTTATAATTTGTCTGTCTGATTTTCATTTATTATTAGTTATATGTCAATTTATTATCATTTACTATTTACCTGTTTGTTTGTTATTCAACTATACCAATGCATTTATTTATGTATTTTAATTGTTGTTTACATTGTTATAGTTTTAATTTATTATTAATATGATTTTTTTTTTTTTTTTTTTTTTTTTTTTTTGCATCCGACCTAGATATGGATCAAAAGGTCTCCTGTCGGCATGCTTTGCCTTTGTAATCCTTTGTAATCCTTTGTAATATATTTTTTTTTAAACACTGAAAAAATACAATAACTTCACACATCATCATTATTCCCCTGTTGATGAGATTTGCAACACTTCAGATTATTTGCCTTTCTTTTTTCATTTTTTAGGTGTGGCGTTATCTTAGCTTTATACACTGTTGTGGTTAATAAGAGAGAAAGAGAAAGAGAGAGAGAGAGAGAGAGAGAGAGAGAGAGAGAGAGAGAGAGAGAAAGAGAGAGAAAGAGCAAGAGAGCGAGAGAAAGAGAGAGAAAGAGGAGAGAGAAAGAGAAGGGGAGAGAAAGAGAAGGAGAGAGAAAGAGAAAGAAGGAAAGAGAGAGAGAGAGAGAGAGAGAGAAAAAGAGAGAGAGAAAAAGAGAGAGAAAAAGAGAGAGAGAAAGAGAGAGAGGAGAGAGAGAGAAAGAGAGAGAGGAGAGAGAGAGAGAAAGAGAGAGAGAAAGAGAGAAAGAGAGAGAGATAGAGAGAGAGAGAGAGAGAGAGAGAGAGAGAGAGAAGGAGAGAAGGAGAGAAGGAGAGAAGGGGACAAGGGGACAAGGGGACAAGGGGACAAGGGGACAAGGGGACAAGGGGACAAGGGGACAAGGGGACAAGGGGACAAGGGGACAAGGAGAGAAGGAGAGAAGGAGAGAAGGAGAGAAGGAGACAAGGAGACAAGGAGACAAGGAGACAAGGAGACAAGGAGACAAGGAGACAAGGAGACAAGGAGACAAGGGGACAAGGGGACAAGGGGAGAAGGAGAGAAGGAGAGAAGGAGAGAAGGAGAGAAGGAGAGAAGGAGAGAAGGAGAGGAGAGAAGGAGAAAGAGAGAAAGAGAGAGAGAGAGAGAGAGAGAGAGAGAGAGAGAGAGAGAGAGAGAGAGAGAGAGAGAGAGAGAGAGAGAGAGAGAGAGAGAGAGAGAGAGACAGAGATCAGTAACCAAAGCAACAATACTGCTTTTAGTGATATAGTATCACAAACGTTTGAAATCACACTGCATCTAGTGGGTTATTCTTTAAAGCAAAACCCCAAATAACTTACTGTGTTATGTTCCATATATTCAGTTAGCTTTGGATATCGTCTGGGAATTGTGCTTGTTTAGTTTCAATGAAAAACAATTCTCCCTTTCACCCACTGGATCGTCCCTAAACGAACAGCACCATAGGCTGAAACTATGATAGCTTGCGGACACATCCTCCCCTCTCTGACTCAGCAACTAAAGTTTCTACTGCCACAATGAAGTGATATTTGTGGTTTTCTACAAAAGCTCGTGCTACACGCGGCGCCGCAGTCATGCAATACATCTTCCTGTTGAAAGATACATTCCACCCACTTCCAGAACCTCTATCCCATTCCTCGTCCTTCTGAAGGCCTTGTTGGTTCGATGGAGCATCCAGTCGTTTGTCTTCTGTGAGACGAAATAATGTACAATAGGGGAAATAAAGCTCCCAAACGACTTGCTAGCATTTATTGGTATTATGTGTGGTTGAAAAAGCGTTCGAGGGTCAGCCATTAGGTTCTGGATAGGAGGACTTTAACTTGAAAAAGATTCAATGCAATCGAGACCTTAAGCCCGGTCCACACTTGTTGCATTTCCACGAATCGTATCATCTTTGCGTACCACCTAGTGATACGATACGGTGCAACAGGGTATTGTATCTACTTGTTGCGTATCCGTATACAGCAGGCGGATACGCAACAAGTGGGTACAATACACTGTTGCACCGTACCGTATCACTAGGTGGTACGCAAAAATGATACCATACGTAAAAATGCAACAAGTATGGACCCGGGTTTACGTTCTCTAAGGACGTAAGGTCACCCATCCTTAGCAAGAATACAGACAACCAAGAGCATCAAGGTAAATACATGACCAAGAAATATAAAGCATAAGTCTAGTACAAAATTCAACGAAAAATGTATTTCTCATCATACTATTGAAGTATTAATGTGCAAAGATACTATATTTTCCGTCGCTTTAGTGTATATTTTTCTTCATTTCTCAGTGCATATTTTTCTCTTCGAATGTTATTTGAAT
>NC_134778.1:3873632-3888632 GCF_046742065.1 Oratosquilla oratoria
TTGTCCTCCTCCTCCTTGTCCTCCTCCTCCTTGTCCTCCTCCTTGTCCTCTTCCTTGTCCTCCTCCTCCTTGTCCTTCTCCTCCTTGTCCTCCTCCTCCTTGTCCTCCTCCTCCTTGTCCTCCTCCTCCTTGTCCTCCTCCTCCTCCTCCTCCTTGTCCTCCTCCTTGTCCTCCTTGTCCTCCTTGTCCTCCTTGTCCTCCTTGTCCTCCTTGTCCTCCTTGTCCTCCTTGTCATTGTCCTCCTTGTCCTCGTCCTCTTATAATTTGTCCTCCTCATCCTTGTCCTCCTCATACTTGTCTTCCTCATTGTCCTCTTACAATGTGTCCTCCTCCTTCACTTTCTTTTCCTCCTTGTTCTGCTCCTCTCCTCCTCCTCCTTGTCCTCAGCTTGTTCGTCTTCCTCCTCAAAATTCTCCTCGTCTTCTCCCTCCAGATCCCGTGCATCTTCGTCGTCCCCCTTCTCATCTACATACGAATTTCACTTCCACCCACTCGTTGGTGGAGAATCTCCTCCACATCCATCCCGGGCCGCTCCCTCCACCCAAACTCTCTGTCTACCACCGTCACCACAGCTACAGAAACAAGTACAGACGTAGACATAGCCATAGATACCGTCCCCACAACTACAGAAACAAGTATAGACGTAGACATAGCCATAGATACTGAAATAGATGCAAAACGAGTAACTCAAACAAATACAAACACAGGCACAAACACAGACAGATACAGACAAAGACAGGCACATACACACAGACACAGACACAGGTACAGACATAGACATAGATACTCAAATAGATGCAAACTCGGTTACTCAAACAGATACAGACATAGGCACAAACATAGACAGATACAGACAAAGACAGGCACATACACACAGACTCAGACACAGGTAGAGACATAGACACAGCCATAGATACTGAAATAGATGCAAACTCAGTTACTGAAACAGACACAGACGCAGGCACAAACACAGACAGATACAGACAAAGACACAGGCACAGACACATACACACAGGTACAGACACCAACACAGTGATATAGATACTGACAGGAGCACATAGGTATAGATACAGACACGAATATAGTCATTTTCACTACCACTACAGCAACCACTGCCACCACAATCCCTTTCCCTCTCCTCCTCCCTTTCCCTCTCCTCCTCCCTTTCCCTCTCCTCCTCCCTTTCCCTCTCCTCCTCCCTTTCCCTCTTCTCCTCCCTTTCCCTCTCCTCCTCCCTTTCCCTCTCCTCCTCCTTTCCCTCCTCCTTCTCCTCCTACTCCTCCTCTTTTTCTTCTTTATATTTTATCTTGATCGTCCTCCTTTTCCTCCTCGTCCTTCTCCTCTTTTTTTTTCTTTCTTATCTTGATCGTCTTCTTTTTTTTAATCCTCCTCCTCCTCCTCCCCTCCTCTTCCTCTTCCTCTCCCTCTTCCTATTCCAGCTCCTCTTCCTTTTCCTCCTCCCTTCTCTTCCTTTTCTCCCTCTTCTCCCTCTTCTCCCTCTTCTCCCTCTTCTCCCTCATCTCCCTCTTCTCCCTCTTCTTCCTCTTCTCCCTCTTCTTCCCCTTCTTCCTCTTCTTCCTTTTCTTCCTCTTCTTCCTCTTCTTCCTCTTCTTCATCTTCTTCATCTTCTTCCTCTTCTTCATCTTCTTCCTCTTCTTCCTCTTCTTCCTCTTCTTCCTCTTCTTCCTCTTCTTCCTCTTCTTCCTCTTCTTCCTCTTCTTCCTCTTCTTCCTCTTCTTACTCCTCCTCCTCCTCCTGTCTCCGCCCAGAGTATCACGGCTTGTCTCTCTCCAACATTCCCCCCCCCCCGCACCAACGAGAACCCAGACCTTCTTGGAGACTCCGGAGTCCTAATCTGCATCTTTATGCACACCGGAAGGCACTTCCTCGGTTCTTCTTGTACACGAAGTGTGTCCGGCCCCTGCGCTAACTTCGGAGACTAACACGAAGTGTGTCCGGTCCCTGCGCTCACTTCGGGAACTAATTCTAGGTTCTCACTTCTTTGTTGTGGATCGTTAGGCTGTTGCCCCGACTCGGGAATACACAGACTCGGGTTAAAGTAGGTATTTGTTTAGTGGAGGAGGATTTGATGGTGGTTATGAGTCTCTTGATGCAAGCTTCTATCCCTTCCCTCGTTAATAAAGTCCTTTAGCGTTAGACTTTATTGCTCCTACTTAGGAGTATTGTTTAGTGTTATGTTCATATCTAGTTGACTGAACAGGCTGCTTATCTGTGTGTATTATTTTTTATTTACTGTTTTGTTTTTTTACTTCTTCCATTCCGTGACCTACTTGAAGAATTTTGGGTAATATTTGTCTCGTTAAACTATGTTCATCTGTGCTTACACCATCATATTGGAAGATCCTTAAAAGATCTTGAGAAGAACGGTGACAATGCTATGTTATGACGACAATCTTTTTGCTAAAAGGATGGGCTGATTTGTACTGTTTTACACAACTCAGGATCTGGGAACGAAGTAAAGTGAATCTTGATCAACATAGACTCTCCTCTGGTTTTCTTCTTCTTCTTTTTTTTCCTTCTCCTCTCCCCCTCCTTTGTGTGTGTGTGTGTGTGTGTGTGTGTGTGTGTGTGTGTGTGTGTGTGTGTGTGTGTGTGTGTGTGTGTGTGTGTGTGTGTGTGTGTGTGTGTGTGCGTGCGTGTGTGTGTGTGTGTGTGTGTGTGTGTGTGTGTGTGTGTGTGTGTGTGTGTGTGTGTGTGTGTGTGTGTGTGTGTGTGTGTGTGTGTGTCTGTGTGTGTGTGTGTGTGTGTGTGTGTGTGTGTGTGTGTGTGTGTGTGTGTGTGTGTGTGTGTGTGTGTGTGTGTGTGTGTGTGTGTCTGTGTCTGTGTCTGTGTGTGTTCTGTTATTTCGATGTTCTCTTTTTCCTCTTCCTTTCTCTCTTTTCTCTCTTTTTATCTCTATTTTCGCCTTTTATTTTTCTTGTTTCAAAGGATTACAAAGGAAGAGCGTGGCAACAGGAGACTTTTTAGTCCATAATTAGGTCGGATGCAAAAAACAAAACAAAAAAGAGGCAATAATGATAATACTCAAATAAATAGATAAGGTAAATAAATTATAATAAATAAGTGAATAGTAATTAATAAACAAATCAGTAATAATAAATCAACAAATAATTAATCATAAATGATAATGAACAAATAACAGTAAAACAAATAGCCGGCATTACAGCATCTTGTGTAGGTGTTTATCTATATGAATCATAAAGCTTCGAACTGAACTACATTGCACTGTCTCTTTTGTAAGTTTATTCCATTCATTGACTACACGGTTGGCGAAGTTGTTTCTACCCACTTTCAAATTAAATCTACCTCGTGAGATTTTGAGGCTAATATTTCGTCTGATTCGCATGTAGTGTTAAAATTTCGTCACTTTTGATGTTGTCAGTTCCATTTAGAATCTAAAGGACTTGTATCAAATAACACATGAATTTACACTTTTTTATATTTTTTTTTTTAGGAAAAACAGATTCGTATGTTTTAGTCGATTTTCTCTTTTCTTTGTTTCTTTCTTCTTTCCCCTTTCCTCTTACCCCATTACCCTTTACTATTTACCCCTTACCCCTTAGGGTTGATTCACACTATCGGTCCGGTCGCGCTCCAGTCTCGCTACGCTCTCGGTCCGGTCCAATATTGTCTCATTAATTTCAATGGAAGCATTCACACTGGCGCTCTCGCTCCAGTCTCGCTCCAGTCTCGCTCCGGTCACGGTTCCGTCAAAAGATATTTTTACTGGAGCGAGACTGGACCGTGACCGAACCGTGAGCGCCAGTGTGAACTCAGTTGCCACGGTCCTGCACCTGCCAGGGCTGCCGTTTCGTAGAATTTTGTACCAAATAGCGGCATGTGGCAACTGCACAAGGATATGAGGAATTTTTTTCTACATATCAGCGGGCTGTTCATAACATTTAAAAACTCAAACTTTTGTTTAAAAATCATAGAACTGTTATCAAATAATAAATGGTACATCAAAATATGACTTAATTGGTAATTGTGTTACTTATAAAATATTGTACCCCAAAAGATACGTTTTTACATACATACATATACCAAGGCTTTTTCCCCCTTACCAGGGAGGTAGCCAAAAAAGGACAAGGCATAAAATCCTTCCCACCCATTCCATCCCCGAAAACACTCCACACCCCTCCACCCTCCCTCCCATCTTAGCACCTCCTAGATACGTTTTCACGGTGTAGTAAAAAATATATACGCTAAAGTTTCAGCTTTCTTTTAGCGATAATAATAATAATAAAAAAGAATTTTCATATCTTACTGAATATGTTAGGGCATGGGGGCCTTATATACATTCAAGAATAAAAAAACTAGAACCAACATTTTGTCAAAGTTTGACAAGTATATCTTGCTATGAAAGTCTGCACACGCCCGAGAAAAATGTATACCCCGGTATGGCAACACTCCCATTCTACACGGCAGTGTAGAAAAACGCTGCAGCCCTGCCTACTGCTCCACTCCAGTCGAGATTCAGTCTTCGTTTAAGCAAATAGTGTTTCCTTCTGTCCTACCAAACCATGGATAATCCAAAGAAAACACCACAATGGAATCATGCGAAAGGTAGATAAATGATAAAAATACGTTTTCTTTTTATTTATCACTGATACAATGGCAATGCGCACAGCTAGGATATACATAAGCACCAACTGAATAAAATATAACCTACAAAACTTACTTTAATTTTGTGGTTTCAGATGAAATGCTAATAGAATTAGTCAAAGGTAAACCAGAGCTCTATGACCTAACTTCGCTGTACTACAGTCACACATCCTTCGTAACTGATGGTAAGACTTCTACTGGTGTCGAGGGAGGGGGGATGACGGGAACGAGAGCGGACCGATAAATACCTCAGAACCGAGAGTGGAGCGTGACCGGACCGATAGTGTGAATCAACCCTGAATACCTCAGAACCGGAGCGTAGCGAGACTGGAGCGCGACCGGACCGATAGTGTGAATCAACCCTTATCCTTTACCCCTTACCCCTTAGCCCTTTCCCCTTAGCCCTCACCCCTTACCCCTCACACCTTGCCCCTTGCCCCTTGCCCCTTGCCCCTTGCCCCTTGCCCCTTGCCCCTTGCCCCTTGCCCCTTGCCCCTTGCCCCTTTTGCCCCTTGTCCCTTGTCCCTTGCCCCTTGTCCCTTGCCCCTTGCCCCTTGCCCCTTACCCCTTGCCCCTCACCCCTTACCCCTTACCCCTTACCCCTTACCCCTTACCCCTTACCCCTTACCCCTCTACCCTCTACCCTCTACCCTCTACCCTCTACCCTCTACCCTCTACTCCTTTCTCCTTACTCCTTACCCTCTACTCCTTATTCCTTACTCCTTACTCCTTACCCTCTACCCGTTACTTCTTACTCCTTATCCTATACCCCTTACTCCTTACTACTTACTCCTTACCCGTTACCCGTTACCCGTTACCCGTTACCCGTTACCCGTTACCCTTTACCATTTACACTTTAAACCTTTATCAATCACCATTCACCATTTACCATTCACCATTTACCATGTATTCTTTATATTTACTATTATCCATTAACCTTCACTCTTTACTCTTTATGAGCTTCTCTTTTCTGTTTTATTTTCTCTTCTTTCTTTTCTCTATTCTCTGTTTTCTATTCTCTATTCCATTTTCTCTATTCTCTTTTTCTCTCTTTTATTTTCTCTGCTTTTTTTTCTGTTTGTATTTTTCCTCCTTTTTATCTTTTTCTTTACATTTTTCTGTTGTTTTCTAATTTTTCTTTCCTTTTTCTACTTTCTTTTGTAGCTTCTCTTTCCTCTATATCTCTTCTTCTGCTATTGGCGTGATCTATTTTGTTTTTGTTGATTTATTTATGTCTTTTCACCTTTCACCTTTGGTAACCCCTCTGAGCATCTGCCTTTGCATGTACTCCTGCTTTTGCCTGAGGCTTATCTTTGTTTGGACATTTCTTTTCTGGTTTCTTTTCTTTCGCTTCATTTTGCTTCCTGATCCTTCCTCACTGCTCTTTTTTCTATTTTGTTATAAGTTATTGTATGAAATTTCCATATAAAATGTTGCAATTATACTGTTTGCAAACATCACGTCACTATCTTGTCTTTTTTTTTTTGCAAATATTTATTTTATTTGTTTATTTTTTTTTTCAAACTCTCCCCCTTAATATAGTTATCTATCTTGTTTATCAATGTCACAGTCTGATGATTTTCTTTCCCCGTTTTTCTTCATTCTTTTGTAACTTGGCTTTTGCCTTCGTTCGTTCGTTTGTTTGTTTATCTATTCAGGTCAACCTCATTTGGTGCAATCGTTATGTCTACGAAGAATAATGTATCTTAACTTTCATTTTATTTTGGATTGTTGTTGTCATCAGAATTTCTATGTTTTTTGTGACTATTTTCAAGAACGTGTTTCATATATTTCCCTACATTTTTCTTCCTTTATGCATCATTTTGTCTACTAACTCGCGTGTCATTCTTTGTTTGTCATTATCTATAATGTATAATGTATATATATATGTATATACATATATATATATATATATACAGTATATATGTATATTTGTATATTACACACACACACACACACACACACACACACACACACACACACACACACACACACACACACACACACACACACACACACACACACATATATATATATATATATATATGTATATATATACATACATACATATATATATATATATATATATGTATATATATATATATGTATATATATACATATATATATATATATATATATATTATTTATATCATCTTTTTTTTTGTACGCCTGTCTTATCTGTCTGTTATCTATTCCTATCCACCCGTCTGCCTCTGGTTCTTTGACTTTGTTTCTGTCTCTATCATTATCTCTATTTCTATCTCTGTCTCTATCTCTATCTCTATCTCTACCTCTATCTCTACCTCTACCTCTACCTGACTCTACCTCTACCTCTACCTCTACCTCTATCTCTATCTCTATCTCTACCTCTATCTCTATCTCTATCTCTATATCTATCTCTATGTTTCTGTCACTGGTTTTCCTTATGTCTATCTCTCTCTCTATGTCTACTCTTCTGTCTGTGTTTCACTATGTCACATACTCACCTGTCTCTCTATATGTCTGTCCCAATTCCTCTAAATCTTACTTTACCTCTTCATGCCCACCATTATCTGTTTATGTTTCTGTCTGTGTGTCTACCTGTTTATCTGTCTTTCTACCTCCCTGTCTGCCTCTGCTTCCCTTCTTAATCATTACCTCCACATCTCACTTTACTTTTTTCTCTTCACAGAAAAAGATCAGAAACTGTTATGTTTTTTCCGTCCTCCTCTTGTCTCGCTTCCGCCTCCTTGATGTTTTATTTCTTTCGTGTTTTATGTCCAAATGGAAGTGATAATTATAATGAATTCCTTAATCTCCCACAGAACACCACTATTCCTTCCTCTCTCCCCTCATTCCTCAACGTTTCTCAACGTTTCTCAATGTTTCTCAACGTTTCTCAACGTTCCTCAACGTTCCTCAACGTTTCTCAACGTTCCTCCAACGTTTCTCAACCTTCCTCAATCTTCCTCAACGTTTCTCAACATTCCCAAACCTTTCTCAACGTTCCTCAACCTTCCTCAACATTTCTCAACCTTCCTCAATCTTCCTCAACATTTCTCAACCTTCCTTAGCATTTATCAACCTTCCTCAACCTTCCTAATAATTTCTGAACGTTCCCCAACGTTCCTCAACGTTCCTCAAGATTCCTCAACGTTTCCCAATGTTTTCCAACGTTTCCCAACGTTTCCCAACGTTTCCCAACGTTCCTCAACCTTCCTCAACCTTCCTCAACCTTCCTCAACCTTCCTCAACCTTCCTCAACCTTCCTCAACCTTCCTCAACCTTCCTCAACATTCCTCAACATTCCTCAACATTCCTCAACCTTCCTCAACCTTCCTCAACATTCCTCAACATTTCTCAACATTCCTCAACGTTCCTCTCTCTTCCTTCCCACTTCCCACCATCTCTCATACCTCTCTCTTTCCTTTCTGCTGCTTACCTCTCTTCGCTCTCGCTCTCCCTCTCCTCTCTCCCTCTTCTCTCTCCCTCTTCTCTCTCCCTCTCCTCTCTCCCTCTCCTCTCTCCCTCTCCTCTCTCCCTCTCCTCTCTCCCTCTCCTCTCTCCCTCTCCTCTCTCCCTCTCCTCTCTCCCTCTCTTTTCTCCCTCTCCTCTCTCCCTCTCTTTTCTCCCTCTCCTCTCTCCCTCTCCTCTCTCCCTCTTCTCTCTCCCTCTCCTCTCTCCCTCTCCTCTCTCCCTCTCCTCTCTCCCTCTCCTCTCTCCCTCTCCTCTCTCCCTCTCCTCTCTCCCTCTCTCTCTCCTCTCCTCTCTCCCTCTCCTCTCTCCCTCTCCTCTCTCCCTCTCCTCTCTCCCTCTCCTCTATCCCTCTCCTCCCTCTCTCTCCTCTCTCCCTCTCCTCTCTCTCATCTATTCCCTTCTTGGTCCCATTTCCCTCCGCCCCTCCCCTCTCCTTTGCCATCCCCTCCCTTTCCCTTGTCCCCCTTTCTTTTCTCGTCTCTATCTTCCTTCTCCTTCCTCCTCCTCCTCCTTCTTCCTCGATCTTCCCACGTCCTTCCCCTTCCCCTTTCCCTCTCCCCCTCCTCCATCTCTTCTTCTATTTACCCACTTCCCTACTTAATCTTTCCTTCCACCCATTCCTCTATTTCCTCCTCCTTTCTCCTATCTACCCCTCCCCCTCTTCTCCTTCCCCTCTCCTCCTTCCCCTCTCCTCCTTCCCCTCTCCTCCCTCCCCTCTCCTCCTTCCCCTCTCCTCCTTCCCCTCTCCTCCTTCCCCTCTCCTCCTTCCCCTCTCCTCCTTCCCCTCTCCTCCTTCCCCTCTCCTCCTTCCCCTCTCCTCCTTCCCTATCACTCCTTTCCTTCCTCCATTTTTCTTCCTGTCCTCCTCCTCCCACTCCTTCCTTCCCTTCTCCTTCCCTTCTCCTTCCCTTTCTCATTCTTCAAACATCAGCACATTATTATCTTTTGCTTAGAAACGGCATACTGAACACACACTTCCCGGTAGCTCGTAACTACTGTCGATATACGTACAAATGTACACTCACACATGCATATGAAAAATACAAAAAGCCATGGGAAGATCTTGAAGAGGAAAGATTACCTAAAAGATATAAAGAAGTATAGCTTTCTAATAATCCAGGCTAACAACATAGTTTAATCTATAGATTAGTGCGATAAGGGAAATATATAAACGGGGCCTCATGGGTTTAGGGCGAATAGGATACGACTACATGTACACGTATAAACACACACATACACACACACATACATACATACACACATACAAATATACATAAATACATGCATATATATATACATATATACATACATACATACATACATACATACATACATACATACATACATACATACATACATACATACATACATGCACACATACAAATATACATAAATACATGCATACATATATACATACATGCATACATATATACGTATATACATATATACATGCATGCATACATACGTGCATACGTGCATACATGCATACAAAATACACGCATACAAAATACATGCATACAAAATACATGCATACAAAATACATGCATACAAAATACATGCATACAAAATGCATGCATACAAAATACATGCATACTGAATGCATGCATGCAAAATACATGCATACAAAATACATGCATACAAAATGCATGCATACAAAATGCATGCATACAAAATGCATGCATACCAAATGCATGCATACAAAATACATGCATACAAAATGCATGCCTACAAAATACATGCATACAAAATACATGCATACAAATGCATGCATACAAAATGCATGCATACAAAATGCATGCATACAAAATGCATGCCTACAAAATACATGCATACAAAATACATGCATACAAAATGCATGCATACAAAATGCATGCATACAAAATGCATGCATACAAAATGCATGCATACAAAATGCATGCATACAAAATACATGCATACAAAATACATGCATACAAAATACATGCATACAAAATACATGCATACAAAATACATGCATACAAAATACATGCATACAAAATACAAGCATACAAAATACATTCATACAAAATACATTCACACATATATGCATTCATACATACGTACATACGTACACACGCACATACGTACATACGTACATACGCACATACGTACATACGCACATACGTACATACGTACATACATACGTACATATACACCCACATGCAGTCATTCGCATACTCATGTTCTAATAAACACATACACAAACGCGTAGACACACATACACATTCTCACGAGTGCATGGATGCACACACATCTACATACGTACATGAACACGTCTTATGTACGTATGAGCAAGCACTCACATACAAAGATTACAAAGGATTACAAAGGCGGAGCATGCCGACAGGAGACCTTTTGATCCATATCTAGGTCGGATGCGAAAAAAAAAATCATATTAATAATAAAATGATAAATAAAAACTATGATAATGTAAATAACAAATAAAATACATAAATAAATGCATAGGTATACTTAAATAATAAACAAACAGGTAAGTAGTAAATAATAATAAATTGACATATAACTAATAATAAATGAAAATCAGACAGAAAATGATAACAAAACAAAAACAAATAATATAAGATAAATTAAAATCATTACAGCATCTTACTTAGGTATTTATCTAAATGGTTCTTAAAGCTTCGAACTGAACTACATTGCACTACCTGTGCAGAAAGTTTATTCCATTCATTAACTACACGGTTGGCAAAGTTGTTTCTACCTACTTCCAAATTGAATCTATTTCCGGACAGTTTGAGACCATTGTTTCTTGTCTGATTCATACGTGCATACGTACATACGTACATACGTACATACATACGTACATATACACCCACATGCACTCATTCGCATACTCATGTTCTAATAAACACATACACAAACGCGTAGACACACATACACATTCTCACGAGTGCATGGATGCACACACATCTACATACGTACATGAACACGTCTTATGTACGTATGAGCAAGCACTCACATACAAAGATTACAAAGGATTACAAAGGCGGAGCATGCCGACAGGAGACCTTTTGATCCATATCTAGGTCGGATGCGAAAAAAAAATCATATTAATAATAAAATGATAAATAAAAACTATGATAATGTAAATAACAAATAAAATACATAAATAAATGCATAGGTATACTTAAATAATAAACAAACAGGTAAATAGTAAATAATAATAAATTGACATATAACTAATAATAAATGAAAATTAGACAGAAAATGATAACAAAACAAAAACAAATAATATAAGATAAATTAAAATCATTACAGCATCTTACTTAGGTATTTATCTAAATGGTTCTTAAAGCTTCGAACTGAACTACATTGCACTACCTGTGCAGGAAGTTTATTCCATTCATTAACTACACGGTTGGCAAAGTTGTTTCTACCTACTTCCAAATTGAATCTATTTCCGGACAGTTTGAGACCATTGTTTCTTGTCTGATTCTCATTCAATGTAAAAATTTGGTCACTTTTGATGTTGTCAATTCCCTTTAGAATTATAAAGGCCTGTATCAAGTCACCTCTGAGTCTACGTTTTTTTTTAGGGAAAACAGATTCATATGTTTTAGTCGATTTTCGTATGATTTATTTTTGATATTTGGAATCAGTTTTGTGGCTCGCCGTTGTACTTTTTCCAGTCTGTCAATGTCTTTAATGAGATTCGGTGACCATACGGAAACAGCATATTCCAAATGTGGACGAACTAACGATTTATATAGCTTGTTAATGAGTGATGGACTTTTGAAATCAAAAGATCGCGCAATCAGTCCCAGAATCTTATTTGCTTTCTCAGAGGCTGAAATACACTGCTTGGATGATTTGAGGTCGTTACTGATAATTACGCCGAGATCTTTTTCACTATCCACTTTTGTTAACGAATTTCCAAATAACTTGTAATCGTACTTACTGTTATTTTTACCTATGTGCATTACCTTGCATTTACTTGTGTTAAATTTCATTAGCCACTTTTCAGACCATTGCTGTAATTGATCTAAATCTTCTTGAATATCTAATTGGTTTGAGTGATCATTTGCCACTCCACACAGTTTTGTATCATCAGCAAATTTGGAAACAGTAGATTTTAGTCCATGGTCTATATCATTTATATATACTATGAATAGAAGTGGCCCAAGAACGGAACCCTGAGGAACTCCACTTGCAACATTTTTCCATCCAGAAGTTTTTCCATTTAAAACAACTCTTTGTTTTCGACCATTCAACCAATTACTAGTCCAACCTAATAGGCTACCACTTATTCCATGCAAAGCTAATTTAGTAAGTAGTCTTTCGTGTGGTACGGTATCAAAAGCTTTTGCAAAGTCTAGATATACTAAATCTATATTGTTTCTTTTGTCATAATTCGAGATAACTGTGTTGTAGAATTCGAGTAAGTTAGTCACGCAAGAACGTTTCCGTCTGAAACCATGCTGGCTATCATTTATCAAACGGTTACTTTCTAAATGATGTTCGATAGCATCTCTGATGATAGTTTCCATTATTTTTCCTACGATTGAAGTCAAACTTATAGGCCTATAGTTATTTGGTTTCTTTTTGTCACCTTTTTAAATATGGGAGTAACGTTAGCTAGCTTCCATTCTCTTGGGACATCTCCGGATATGATGGATTTCTTGAAAATAATTTCTAATGGAACAACAATCTCATTTTTCACTTCCTTTAAGATTCTTGGATGCCAACCGTCAGGCCCTGGTGTTTTATTAACTTTGAGTTTGTCTATACACCTTTTAATTTTTTCTTTTGTTATATTTACCGTAGTGAGTAAGTTTACCCTAGACTTTTCACAGGTTTCAGTTTGGAAATCACCTTGAGGTGTTTCGTTTATGAATACCGAGCTAAAATAATTGTTTAAGATATTACACATTCCTTCATTTGAATATTCAAGTTGGCCGTCAGCAGATAATAGTGGACCAATGTGATTCCTAACAACCTTTTTATCTCTAATGTAACTATAGAATTCTTTGGGATTCTCTTTGGATTTATCAGCGATGTTCATTTCGTATTGTCGTTTTCTTTTTCTTATTGTCTTTTTTAAATCTCTCTGTATTGATACATAACTTTCATAGTCATTAGATGCACCCGAGCACTTATATTTCTTATAAGCCTGTCTCTTTTTAGCAATACTTTTTTTAGTTTCTTTGTCGAGCCACTTTGGGCGAGCCTGATTTGGGGGACGTCTGTCCTTAAAAGGAATGTAAGTTTGAATCATCTTAGTGAGCGTATTTTGAAATATTTCCCACATCTGATCTACAGGTCTTTCGTTTAATTTTGCCTCCCAATCTCTAAGCTGAAGCTCCTGACGTAGTCCCATGAACTGAGCTTTACTGAAATCGGGTATTTTAGAAACACAAGTATCTATTCTAAAATTGTTTAGGAGTTTGAATCTAACTAGGTTGTGATCGCTATTTGCAACAGATTCACCGACTTCTACATCAGTTACCATGCTTTTGCGGCTAGTGATCAAAAGATCGAGTAAGTTTCCATATCTTGTGGGCTCTTTTACATGCTGAATTAAGTAATTGTCACCAAGAAAATCAAACACGTATACATGATCATACACAAATCCAAGATCTCATCGTCTGTGTGTTAACAAGTAGAATGAATAAACTTAGACACATTTCTCTTCGTGTGTTTCGTGTCCACAACTCCCAATGAGAATGGCCCCTTGAAATGGTTTATCTCAAATGCAAAGACTTTTTTTAAGGGAGGAGAGGAGAGGAGAGGAGAGGAGAGGAGAGGAGAAGAGAGGAGAGGAGAGGAGAGGAGGGGGAGATGAGGGACTGCAAGAGTAGGGAATGGAAGGAGAGAGGAAGAGAAGGAAGAAGAAGGAAGAAGAGGAGAGGGAATGAGAGAGGAGAAGAGGGCAAGAGAGTAGAAGAGGGGAGAAGAGGAGAGGAGAGACGAGGGATTGGAAGGAGAGAGGAAGGAGTACGAATAGAAGGAGAGAGGAAGGGAGGAGAGGGGAGGCGAGAGGAGGAGAGAAGAGAAGGGAGGAGAAGGGAGAAGAGTGGAAAAGGTAGGAGAGGAGAAGAGGGAGGAGAGGGGAGGAGTAGGGAGAGGGGGGAGGGGAGAGGAGGAGAGAGGAGAGGAGATGAGGGGAGAGGAGGGTTAGAAATGGGGAAGGGTCAGATGTGAGAAGGGGAAAGGAAGGGAGGGGAGAGGAGGGGATAGGAGGAGAGAGGAGGGGAAGGAAGAGTAGAGGGGGGGAGGGAAGATTAGAAGAGGTGAGGGGAGGGAACGGAAAAGGAACGAGAGCGAAGGGACTACTAGCAGGGGAGGGAATGGGAGCAGAGAAGAAGAGGGAAGAGGTGAGGAGAAGAGAGGAGAGGAGAAGAGAGAGAAGGAGAGGGACGGAGAGGTGAGGAGAGGAGAAGAGAGTGAAGGAGAGGGAAGGAGAGGAGAGAAGAGGGGAGGAGAGAGGAGGAGAGGGGTGGAGGGGGGAGGAGAGGGAAGAAGAGGGGAGGAGAGGGGAGTAGAGGGGGAGAAGGGGGGAAGGAGAGGAAGGGAGGGGAGTAGTAATTTGATATGCCGGAAGTTGTCTCTTGGAATAGGGAAAGGCTTCTCTAAAGCGGCCACCTTGATGTGGGACTTACATTGTTTTTGTTTGTTTGTTTTCATTTATTACTTTATTTGTTTAATTATTTTTAGGGATCCATCATGTTTTGTTGGTCATCAGACTTAGAAAAAAAATAATATAAGGCATATGATTTTATTTAATAATTACTTCCTTTCTGCCTTTCGAAAAATAAAAATAAAACATTAACAGTCATTTTTTCCTCATATTAATACATTTAGCCCCAAGTAAATTTTTAAATTCCCTATCGATGCAAATTGGTTATCTGAGAAAACCTTAATATATTAGTGATTAACTGA
>NC_134778.1:3896132-3903632 GCF_046742065.1 Oratosquilla oratoria
TCCACCCCTCCCTCTATCCCTCTAAGCCTCCTCCTCCTCCTCCTCCTCCTCCTCCTCCGCCTCCTCCGCCTCCTCCTCCTCCTCCTCCTCCTCCTCCTCCTCCTCCTCCTCCTCCTCCTCCTCCTCCTCTTCTATCTTCCCTTCATGCTCTTTCTTCTTCTCTTCCTCCTCCATCTTCCCTCCACCCTTGCCTCCTCCTTTTCCTCGTCACTCTTCTTCTCCTTCCCCTCTTACTCCTCCCTCTTCTCCTCTCTATCTCCCACGTCCTTCTTCTTCTCATCTTCCTCCTCCTCCTCCTCCTCCTCTTCCTCTTCCTCCTCGTTCTCCTTCTCATCTTTCTCCTCCTTCTCCTCGTCCTCTTCTTTCTCCTCCTTCTCGTCCTCCTCTTCCTCCGCCTCCTCCTGCTCCTCCTCCTTCTCATCTTTCCCCTCCTTCTCCTCTTCCTCTTTTTTCTCCTCCTTGTCTTCCTCTTCCTCCACCTCCTCGTCCTCCTCTTCCTTCGCCTCCTCGTCCTCCTCTTCCTCCGCCTCCTGCTCCTCCTGCTCCTCCTCCATCTTCCCCTCTACTCCCTCACTTAATCCTACACTTCCTGCTCCTCAACTTCCTCTTCCACCTCCACCTTCTACTCCTCCATTTTTCCACCACTTCCACCTACTATTCCTCTTGCACCCTCTACTCTCCTTCCTCCTACTCTTCTCTAATTCCTCCACATTCTACTCCTCTTTCCACTCTTTATCCTCCTCTCCTCCTCTTCCCAGTAGGCTACTCTTATGTTTCGTATTTCTTTTCCTTCATGATTTTCAATTTATTTTGCAGCATAATATCTTTATTTCTTAGTTTCAAATTTGTTCTTATATCTGTTGTTCCTCCCTCCTCTCTCTCTCTCTCTCTCTCTCTCTCTCTCTCTCTCTCTCTCTCTCTCTCTCTCTCTCTCTCTCTCTCTCTCTCTCTCTCTCTCTCTCTCTCTCTCTCTCTCTCTCTCTCTCTCTCTCTCTCTCTCTCTCTCTCTCTCTCTCTCTCTCTCTCTCTCTCTCTCTCTCTCTCTCGTCATCTCCTTTAATTTATATCGCTTAATGAATCCATTAGTATGACCTCGGAAAACCTTTTACTGTATCTTTTGTCACGTTATCAAAATGGTTATTTTGATTTTATTGTACACTCCGTATGCACACGCACACAATCACACGCGTGTACACGCATACGCACACACAACAAGCACACCATACGCACACCCATACACACTACGTATGCGTATGTACATACACATAAGACACACATACACACACACGCGGGCTCGTGCGTACACACACACACACACACACACACACACACACACACACACACACACACACACACACACACACACACACACACACACACACACACACACACACACACACACATACATACATACACACGCACACACACACAACAAATAAGTATACGTACATTAGATTAAACAAACATATTAAGACTTTTGATTATGAGGATGGTATTGGGCAGCAAAGATGAAGTCAAGTTACCTCGAAGAAAATTCACCACGGGAATAAAAGTCCTTTTTTGTTTCATCAAATTACCAAGATTATCAACGAAGGAGACTTTTTCCTGTTTAGATATGAATCAGAAACACTTCTGACACTAATGGAAGCCATATAGGATAAAAAAAAGTCAAATATACTTGTGTTTTTATATGCGTTAATGTTCACCTTTCTCCCAGCATCTGATCCAGAGCCTAAGACACACCATCATCTGTTTTGTATTATTCCTTATTTCCTCTACACATCCTACCTAACGTTCTTTATCTCTCTAGCATTATAATAAGCTCCCCATTTTTGTCTCTGCTTTTACCTATCCGTCCATCCATCCATCCATCCATCCATCCATCCATCCATCCATCCATCCATCCATCCATCCATCCATCCATCCATCCATCCATCCATCCATCCATCCATCCATCCATCCATCCATCCATCCATCCATCCATCCATCCATCCATCCATCCATTCATCAACCCATCAATCCACCAATCCATCAATCCATCCATCCATCCATCCACCCGTCAGTTCATTCATTAATTCATCCATCTATTCTCTCATCCATCCACCCACTCATACTTCCATCAATCTTCCCATCCATTCATCAATCCTTCGATGCTCCCATATGGGTAGGCTTCCTTGGAGTATAATTGTCTTGTTGACTTAAACTACCGTCATTGTTCCTTCCCCCTTCCCCTTCCCCTTCCCCTTCCCTTTCCCCTTTCCCTTTCCCTTCCCCTTCCCCTTCCCCTCCACCTAGCCCCTTTACCACCCTCTTTCAACTCCCTTTCCCCTCCCAACTAATTACCCTAAAATCTTTCTCCCCTATCCCCCATAATCATTCCCCCTTTGCCGCATTCTTGACACCATACATATCTTTAATTTACCCCTAATGCACCACCCCGCCACTTAGTCTACCCTCCAACACACGCACACACACACACACACACACACACACACACACACACACACACACACACACACACACACACACACACACACACACACACACACGCACACACACACACACACACACACACACACACACACACACACACACACACACACACACACACACACACACACACACACACACACACACACACACACACACACACACACACACACACACACACACACACACACACACACACTCACTATAATCACCCCATATCTCTTTGTCTCGCGTTCTGTCCCCTATTCCCTACCACTTCTCCTTCCAATTTCGAAACTTCCTCTCTTCTTATGGCTAGAATTTTGGGTTGAGGGTCCAGACCAGGAGTTTGTGAATAATTGAGGGCTCACTTAATTTCATAATAGGGACCACAAGTACAAAATTAGAAGGATTTAATAGATACCAATCGATTAGGTTCAACGTATAAAGAAGTCTACAGGAACGTAACGAACAGCACTGCATAAGGACGAGTGAACGGTTCAAGAACCTTTGTCGTAGAATGATGCGGCACATGCGTGACCTAAGAGCGATTTTGTGTCGTGATAGACGGAGTTGTAAGGTGGCCACGGGCCAACGAGACACCGTGACGCTGAACGTCGCACTTGGTTGTCCTCGTCCGCGGCTCCGAATGACACGAATGGATGAAGAGGAAGAGGAAGAGGAGGAGGAGAAAGAAGAGGTTGAAGAAAAGGAGTTAAAATAAGAGAGGTGATGAGGGAGAATAGGTTGAAGAAAAGGAGTTTAAGGTAAGAGAGGTGATGATGAAGAAGAGGTTGAAGAAAAGGAGTTGAAATAAGAGAGGTGATGAGGAAGAACAGGATAGAAAAAGAAAGGAGAGGATTGAAGGAGAGGAGACAGAACAAGATTAAAGAAGATAAAGAAGAATAGGAGAAATGGGAAGAAAATATGGTAGAAGAGGTAAAATAATAGAAAAAATGAGAAAAAAAGGGATAAAATATAAAGGAAAAGGAAGAAGAGGTGGATAGGAAGAGTAATAGGAGGCAGGGAAGAAAGAGGAATCAGGACGGAGACGAAGATCAAGAAAATGGGAAGAGAAACACAGAGAACAGAAAGAGGATAAAGAAGGAAAAGAGGGAAAAGAGGGACGGGTGGAAAAGCGAGCGGAGTAAAGAAAAATTGACTAGAGAGCCATAGGATTAAGAAGATGAACAGAAATAGTAGAAGGGAGAGGATGAAGAAAATAATGAATAAATAGGTAAAATTCTTTATTGGTCACGTAAATTACATGAAATTTGTCTTGTGTGTTTTCATAAGAAATCGAGGGCAATCTTACATAGATGAGCTGCTACAATCTTACAGTGGTTATCAAAATCTCATTTACACAAAAGCTAGAGAAATACAAAAAAATTACCATCTGAGTGGAACAAAAGAAATATGATACAAGGATTTGCAAAAGAAAAAGCAGAAAAGAAAATGAATAAAAAGAGAAACGAAAGAGGAGAAAGTAAAAGGATAAGAGGAGGATTAAGAGAACCAATAAGATATGTAGGAGAGACAGAAAGACGAAGACATAAATGAAGAGAAGAAAGAAGAAAGACGAAATAATGATAAGAAGAGTAGGAGAAGATAGTGAAGAACGGGGAGGAGGAATTGAAGGGGAGAGATGTGAAGGAGGTAAAGAAAGAGGAATGCGTCGTGGAAAATTGTATTTGATTGCCGATAACCATCGTCTCTGTTCTTTGGGGAACACTATTGTAACAGAACAGGAACAACAGAAGTTGTAAAAGAAAGATTTAACCTGGATAGTGGATATATATATATGCTGGTACATTGTGATAAGTTGATGAAGGTGAAAAAAGAAGTCACGGGTCTAATTCCGAGTTTCTGAGTTTATTCCTGACCGGTTTCTCTTTATGCTTCTTCAGAGGAATATGACTCTGGGGTGAAGCTGGCGGTATACATAGTAAGAATAGGACCGCGTTCCCTCCTTGGAGGTGGGCTCCGTTTTGTTGTACAAGAATTTTTTTTTATATACATTGTACAATACTTTATAAGTTTTGTGATGTAGATATCAAACCATAGATGTTAGATACGGTGTGTGTGAAATGTTAACCGAGAGTGTAATAGAGTAAGTGAAATGAGTGAGTGAACATTTGTTCAGATGCAGGGAAACATGGAGCAACGTTACGCCTTAAAATTTTGTGTTAAAGTTAAGAAAACCAAACAAGAAGCTTATGGAATGTTAAAGGAGGCCTATGGGGATGAACAGGTGAGCCAAGAAAGTTTCTATCGGTGGTTTAACAAATTTTCTTAAGGAGATGAACAGGTTGTGGATGAACCCAGATCTAGAGCACCGAAAAGTGTGCGCAAGGATGAAAACATTGAGAAAGTGCAAAGGTTAGTGATGCAAGACCGTCGAATATCTGTAAGGATGATATCTGAAGCTGCTGGTATTAGTAGTGGCACAGTAAAGACAGTTCTGACCGAATATCTGAAGCTCCACAAAGTCTGTGCCAAGTTCGTGCCAAAGATCCTCTCCGACGACCAGAGGCAGTTTCGTTTGGAATGTTGCACTGACATTCTCGAAAGGATAGAGGCTGATTCAAGTTTTGTGAATAAGGTAGTGACTTGCGACGAGAGTTGGGTGTTCACCTACGACCATGAGAGCAAACGTCAGAGTGCTAAGTGGAAGCACGCGACCTCCCTCAGACCCAAAAAGGCAAAGATGAGCAGGTCGCAAGAGAAGGCCATGGTCATTCCTTTCTTTGACTCCCAGGGGGTCATTCACGTTGAATGGGCTCCTCAGGGTCAAACTGTCAATAAGGAAGATTACCTTACTGTTCTGAAAAGGTTCAGGGAGAAGATGAGAAAGAAAAGGCCTCAGCAGTGGAGGAGTGGTCAGTGGTGGTTCCACCAGGACAGTATCCCATACCACAAGTCAACGTTGGTGACCACCTGGATGGTCGACAAGGGGAATGAAAGTGGTACAACACCCACCCTACAGCCCTGACCTAGCCCCTTGCGACTTCTTCCTATTCCCACGCATAAAAGACAGCTTCACGGGAACCAGATTTCAGTCAACAGAGGAGCTGAAAGAGACATCGGAAGGTTACCTGAAGGGACTACTGAAAAAGGACTTTGAGGAGGTCTTCCAGGATTGGGAGAGACGCATGCGGAAGTGTGTAGATGCGAGAGGCAATTATTTTGAAGGAGAGAAAGTTTTGTAAGATTATGAAAATAAATAGTATCTCTCCTGACATTTTCTCATTACTTATTGCACATACATCCAATATCAGTTCCGTAGGCACTAAATATCCTAAAATATTAATTATAGAAAACACAGGAAGTCTGTACCTCACAACGGGCAGTAGAAAAGGATGTTGAGAACGTGGTGGAAGAGAGAAAAGAAGAAGAAGAGGACACGTGGTAATTGTAAAAGAAGACGAGAACGTGATGGAGGGTGAAAATGTGAAGATGGTGGTGAAAGTGGAGTAGGTGGAGTGGATGAATGTCAGGGTGGAGTAGAGGTGAAGGAGACGGAGAAGGAAGAGAGGGAAGAGGAGGCAGAGGATCCGGAGGAAGAAGAGGAATAGAATCAAGAGGAGGCGTAGGAGGAAGAGGAGTAAGAGAAGGAGGAGGGAGGAAGAGGAAGAGGAAGAGAAAGATGAAGAGGAGGAGGAAGGAGGAAGAAGGAGGAGGAGGAGGAGGAGAAGAATTGGGACCATAGGTGAGGTTGGTCTCTGTGCTTAACTACACGCTAGCGTTGTTAATACAAATTATTCTCTATGCACAAAAATACGGACCTTGTATGTGACGCTTACTGCAGCCTGGGCCAACAATTGTCCTAGGGAAGTAAGGTACGGTACCCTGGCGTCACGAAACACGGACCATTATATCGTCATATCATTGTGTTCACAGATTCATAGTCACATTGACCGTAGGTACACATTTGTTTGTGTGTGTGTGTGTGTGTGTGTGTGTGTGTGTGTGTGTGTGTGTGTGTGTGTGTGTGTGTGTGTGTGTGTGTGTGTGTGTGTGTGTGTGTGTGTGTGTGTGTGTTTTTTTTTTTTTTTTTTTTTTTTTTTTGTGTGTGTGTGTGTGTGTGTGTGTGTGTGTGTGTGTGTGTGTGTGTGTGTGTGTGTGTGTGTGTGTGTGTGTGTTCTTGGCCACTGGGAAAGTTTGCCTATTGTGAGGATTTTGTTTCTCTAACCTTAAAAAAAAAACAATATCGATACATCAGTAGGTCACGGAAACATAAAAAACAACGTTTTCATTTTATTTGAATGTATACCTTACTTCTCTTTACTTAATTTTACTTCAATTTATACTTCACTGGCAAAGATAAATCCTTTAGGTTAAGGTTTTCTACAAAATGAATTGCTAGATTATATTTATATGTCACTGACACAACAAAATACGTCCTCACACTCACCATCATTTTGTTGGTGCGTCGCTGGTCATCATCTGCCAAATCTTCATCTCCCCCCCCCCCGCTCTCCTTCCTCGATCGTTTCTTCTTCAGTCATGTCTCCCTCTTCTTCCGTCTTCCTGTACCTCTAACTCTGCTGTTTGGAGCTTCTCCCTCTCCAACAATTTCTCATTTGTTAGGTCCATATTGTGTGACTCTAAGAGTTTAACAATGTCTATATTGTGTGTGGATAGGAGGTAAAGGGAACACGGGCTGAGGGAAATACTTTTATTCCTGACTAGTTTCGCCTGAATGGCTTCTTCAGAGGGACATGTTCCTCTGAAGAAGCCACTCAGGCGAAACTAGTCAGGAATAAAAGTATTTCCCTCAGCCCGTGTTCCCTTTACCTCCTATCCACATTCGTCACAATGTATACACAAATGTCTATATTCTCAATTTGTCCAAACCCGGATTCCCTAGATTTTGCAAGACATTCTAGTTTTGTTCCAAGCGCTCTTGCTTGAATGCCGAACCTGGCAAAATCTTGGACAAATTGAGGACAAAGACTTCTCCACATTCCTTTGAAGCACTTTCTTGCCACTTTCTCATATGATTCCTTGATGAAGCGAAGAGCAACTTTG
>NC_134778.1:3908632-3911132 GCF_046742065.1 Oratosquilla oratoria
GACGACTAATAAGTTTAATGCCTTGTATGCGTTCCTAATTAGGAATATAGACCAATTATATATGCACAGTTTCGGCTGATAGTCATGTCTGGATAAATGGACTGGGAAACTGAGTATAAAGTGGTATTCTTTATACCTTCAAAACGGTGACGGTCTTTGACGATTTTTTTCAGGTTAAAGACAGGTGATTTTATGCATATGAATAGGAGGACTTTATATTTAAGCGGGTCTCGATTGGATCAGAGAAATTTCTGTCCGAATTCCAATCCATTTTATTGCATGAAATTGTATGCTATTAACCGGAATAAGATTTTTAGAAAACGGTACATTACTGAAGGGTTCAATCTTGGGTTTGTCGTCTGTTGGTCTGTTGAAACTAAGGAAGACCGCATTTATTAAGACTCTAGGTCTCATACTGCAGAGAAACTCATTCTCTGGTGATTACAATCACTTGAGAGCAATATCAAATAGTTATATCCCAATAAGGCGCAGTAAAGAATTGAATCGAGGTAGGGTAGGGACACATTATGAGGATTAATGAGGATAATTGAAGTACGATGTATAGTACTTGTCAATTATACATTATTACAATGACCGCCTTAATTCCACGAAAGGTTTTGTTGGTTATATTATATAGATAGCAACGTCCAAGGCTATTGATCCTTGACACTTAGCATTGCATCAAACTATACTTAGCAAGCACTTGCTCAGGTGATGCTTAGGTAGTGAGGCTTTTTCGACATTGTAATGTCCTTTCCGAAATTAGGAAGGCTAGTTGACGTAGTCGCAAGTTACATGACGGGAATAAAACTCAGACTACAGGGATACAGAGAATGATTTTCTTCAGCCGTATGAAACTACTTACTGAAAACCAGAATGAAAATTATGTTTTTAAGAACAGCGAAGTATAAGTCTGTCTTTAGTATGCGAGTTCTCCGGACTTGCCCGACATTGCTCGCAGACATAAGCTGAATTGATATGTCCGCAGATGATTTGTTGTAGGCTATAACTTCTTAGGTATGAGGACAAGGCTTATGTTGGTATCACAACACACATGGGCATAAGCCCTAATGCACAAAACTCACTCGTATGAATAATGCTATGCATTTATCAGATGTTTCTTTAGAGATGAATAATGCTGTTGGATGGTATTGACAATCATTAAAAGAAATACACAAAAGGACAAATACATAATATCAAATTAATGAACAGATGTATAATTCAATTGATAGATGAATAAAATAATCAGTTAAATGATTACTTTAGAAAATAAATAGATTAATGAATGAATAAAGGTTTTATAGATGAATGAACAAGTTGGAGTAGAAATAAAAAAAAGTAAGTAGATGCGTTTAAATAGATAAATAGACACGAGATGAAAAACTAAACATGAAATAATAAACTAATTAGTTCATAAAGATGAATAGATATATTAACGAATGGATAAATGAATGAATGAACAATTTAATGAATTGTTAAAAGTAGTAATATAAGGTGAAATGAATATAAAATAATTAATAAAATAAAAAATGACAAATGAAATGATAACGTATGAATAAATCACTGAACATACAATAATTAGATAATAATAGACCAAACTAGATTTAGCTTCTTAACACGTGGGTGACACTCCTTGATCTCTGAAAGCTAAATGAAGATCAAGAAGGGTATAACTCAAGAAGTGGTTAAATTCAAAAGAAAGAGCTTAAGACACAATTAACAACTAATGAACTACCTCGGTTCGTTCACGCTTTATTAACTAAATAAATTTATGTAATATTAACCAAGAAAATATAACTTCTTTCCAATTACCAGAAGTGATTGTGATCTGCCTGATCATGTCTAACGCATATAAAATGGTGTTGATATAATCAGTAGGACAATCGAAAGCCTTAAGCCGATCATTGTTGTGACAAGAGTTGTAAATAGCATAAGCCAGGAGGCGCTTAGTAGCTACAGATGAAACTGTAACCTTTGCCCTATGTACTTAGAGAATTAGGGCAGGTAACAGCCAATGCTGGGAATCGGAAAGGAGTGCGGGATTCGAACCTACGATTAAGCGAACGTGAGACCAGCACGCTTCCAAAACCACCAACGACCTACTTCATCGTCGTCGTCATCGTCATCGTCATCGTCATCGTCATCGTCATCGTCATCGTCATCGTCATCGTCATCGTCATCGTCATCGTCATCGTCATCGTCATCGTCATCGTCATCGTCATCGTCATCTTCCTCATCGTCATCGTCATCGTCATCGTCATCGTCATCGTCATCGTCATCGTCATCGTCGTCATCGTCGTCATCGTCACCGTCATCGTCGTCGTCATCGTCATCGTCGTCATCGTAGTCATCGTCATCGTCATCGTCATCATCGTCATCATCATCATCATCGTCATCATCATCATCGTCATCATCATCATCGTCATCATCATCATCGTCATTATCATCATCATCATCGTCATCGTCATCATCGTCATCGTCATCGTCATCATCATCATCA
>NC_134778.1:3921132-3931132 GCF_046742065.1 Oratosquilla oratoria
TTTAGGGAGAAATATCAATGTAATGGTATTGGGATCTCTGTGCTAAAATAAGAGAAATCAATAAACAGACTGGTTTGGATGTGTGGAGTGCCAAGAAAAGTTTGTAGTTGATAGGCGATGGTAGAGATGTGTCTAGAAAGAGATTTGATTATATCTAACTCAGTGTTTAAGAAAAAACTCAAGCCTAAGTATATATGGGATAGGGTGGTGGATGGAAGGCTGATAAATAGTGCTTTAATGGGCTATATATTGGTACCCAGTAGATGAGTAGGAATAGTTTTGGATGTACATGTTCATAAGGGAGAGATTGGGGGACTATCAGATAATTTTTTGGTGGAAACTAAATTGAGAGTGGAGGATAGATGGAGAAAGAGGAAAAGGACAGATGATACAGAAGTGCTTAGAAAAAACTGTTTAGATAAGAAGGAAAAGGAGCAGGAACATAAGGAGAAGCTGATAAAAGTGTGGGAGATGGTGAAGTAGAAGTAGAAGTAGCTGTAGAAGAGGAATGGGGGTGTTTCAAAGAGGATGTGAAAAGGTTTGCAAATATTGTATGTAGAACAAGAAGGATAGGAAAGAATAAAAGGAAGGGTAGTGAGTGGTGGAATAATGAAGAGAAGAAAGTAGTAGAAGAAAAGAGTCGAGCAATCAGGGACTGGTTACAAAGTAGGATGAAAGAAAAGTATGAGAAGTATTAAAAAATTGAGCCTCCTTTCCTTATACACGTTTCCTCATACTCTATATATCTTTCACTGTCTGTGCATCAGTTTCATTACTTCACCCCTACACTCTCACTCAAACGGTATTACTCTTAATCCCTACCTCACTTCATACATCTCTCACTCTTTTTTATAGTTTTATGTGTCTCTCCATTCTTCCTCTCGTCGTCTCTCTTCTTTGCTCCAAAATTTCATCATTTCCTCCATATCATACTCCCTCGTCCCCCTACCCCTCAAAAAATTCTACACTGAATTGTTTTTCTTCGATTTCTTTCCTCCGATTCGGTTCATGTCCTCACTTAACTTGTATGATCCTCACTTCCTATCTCCCCTTTAGGCTTTCATTTCACCCATCTCCCCCTCTGTCTTCCTACCTTGTTTCATTCCTCTCTTCCTTTCTACCTACTTTACTTACCCATTGGATTACCCATTCACTCATTTATGTTCTCTAGCAATCACTCACCCACACGCAAACGCATACATACACTTACCCACTCATTAACTCACACAATCACCCACTCACTCATTAACTCACACAATCGCCCACTCACTCTCTTCTTCTTTCTACTTCCTCCTTATTTTTTTCCTCCTCTTTTTCTTCCCCCTCTCTTTTCAGTCTCTCTCATTACTCACTTCAATCTCCTCCTTTCTTTACACTCTTCTCCTCTCCTTGATCTTCCCTCCTTTTTGTTTTACTATTTTTTTCTGCTTCCCTATGTTTTAGTTCCTCTCTTTTATTTTTTTAACAGGTCCCCACATCACCCAAAACCTCTCTTTCATTTCTCCTTGTTTCTTTCTTTTCTCCGTCCCCCTCTTTTCCTTACTCTGTCTCAGACTCCTTATGCCTTCATCTACTCTACTGTTGCCTCCTGCACTGTCGCCGCCAACTCTCACTACTAGAATCATGGGATCCAACTCTATTCCTTCGGGATTATGGGTTTCGAATCCAGTGCCCTCAGTCGGATAAAGATTCCAATCCTCTTTCTGGTCTTACAAAATATACACAGAAAACAAAATTATTGTTCACGGATTTTGGGACGTCTGGTTGGTTGTTAAGGGAGGAAAGGTTGAAGGGAAGATGAAGAGGATGGGTGAGGGGAGGGAGTGTGTATAGAGGGGACAGGCAGAAACAATGTAGAAGGAATAAAACTCTGCCAAAAGAGGAAAAAATACAGTGGACATATTTTCTCCCATGAGACTCGGTTGGCATTGTCCTTCTGGTCTCGTCCCAGAGCAGAAAAAAAAAGAGAGAGTGAGAAAGAGAGAAACACTCGCAGTCACAGATACAGAGAAAGAGAGACTCGCAAATGACAGTCGCATGGGGAGAGAAATGAAAAGGATAGGTAAATGGGGAAAAGGATACGGAACTATGGTGGGAAACGGAGCCGAATTGCAGGGAATAGAAATATAACAATGGTAGAAGATTTTCGTTAAAAAAAACTTCGGGAGCAAATTTCGTATCATGGAAGTTGACAGGGCTAAAGATAGGACACAGGGAAGGAAGTCTTTGGACAGAGATAGCTAGGAGTCTAAAGTGTATATATATATATATATATATATATATATATTATATATATATATATATATATGTATGTATTTATATAAGTATATATATGTATATATATATATGTATATATATACATATATATATATATATATATATATATATATATATATATGCTAATAAGAACACGGGTACGTGTGTTCACTTATGCAAAGTAGACCACTTGGAAAAAGAAACTAACGAAGCAGAGCGCTTTCGTATATTACATATATATATATATGTATATTGATAGTGCAATGGTTTAAGTCACTTCACTTGTTAAGTCTCAGCTGGGTTCGAGTCTTCGGCTTGACTATGTATCAGTTTCCATATATGCTTCCGTCGAGCTCCTTGTCAGTCTCGATCGTGATGGCATGGAGTTAAAGTGAAAAATTAATATTGTCGAAAAAGATTAATATCTATGTACTTGCAAGGTAACCACTTTAGAAAATAAACAAACGTTTGTTTATTTTCTGAAGTGGTTACCTTGCATTTATAAAACACACGTCTCTAGTGCTTTTATTACATATATTTGAATAATACATCATACTCTCAGTTCCGCTTGCTATCTTTCTATATGTAGGGGAAGTGAGAACACTACATTACCAAATAAATCCATGATAGATTTGGAAATAAAAACAAATACATAACTTACAACGTTTCACCTATACTTTGGCATCTTCTGGTAGTTTTATTTTCAGAAACTACAAACTGTACTTATATATAACACAACTTGAATCAATTGGGAGAGGTGATCTTTAGTCTCTACTTGGTGTGTTATGGGCTGCCCTATGTAGCTCTAATGTTCCACACATATTCTGTTGGATTATTTCTGTTTCATGATATCTTACCAATACTGCTTCCGTACATTTTAGCTTTCTTTTATTGTTGTCCTTTGCCAATATTATCGGGGTTTCATTCAGGTCCTACCACGAAATGCTAGTTTTATTTACTTTTTGATGTGGGATTTTATTGTCCTGTTTTGCCTATGGTATATGAATCTTTGTGATAAAATTTGGGTTGTTTGGCCAATATACCCTTCATTACAAAGTGCACCGTCTTTGTTAAATTTACGTTGTAAGTTGTGTATTTGTTTTTATTTCCAAATTTATAATGAATTGATTAGGTAATGTAGTGTCCTCCCTTTCCCACATATATAAGAATAGCGAGTATTGAAAGTATTAATAAGAAGGTCATCAAAGGCGAGTAAGCTGTATTATTCAATAGAAAACACATTCAATAAAACTTGCTCCCTATACATATCAATATATATATATATATATATATATATATATATATATATATAAATAGACATATATATATACATATATATATATATACATATATATATATATATATACATATAAATATATATATATATATATATATATATATAATGTGTGTGTGTGTGTGTGTGTGTGTGTGTGTGTGTGTGTGTGTGTGTGTGTGTGTGTGTGTGTGTGTGTGTGTGTGTGTGTGTGTGTGTGTGTGTGCGAGTATCTGTGTGAGAGAGATTCACCATGGTCTCGGAGCTCATATATGGACGATCTGTGGGTAATGCCGTGACCTTACACTCACACACACACCCAACACCCCGCCCACGAGTGTTGGAGTAACGATCCGCAATAATGAAACTATTTCAGCCCTCGGTGGGATTCGAATCTGAACCGCCGTAGTGGCAGCTGGAAACTCTACCACTACGCTACGAGTCATGTGTATGTGTTTATATATATATACATATATATATATATATATATATATATATATATATATATATATATATATCAACCAATCGAATCAGCCATCCCGAGTCCACTGCTGAACAAAGGCCTCCTTCATAGCATTCCATGATTTACACGACTACCCCAACCTCTGCCACGTCACTCCTGCGATCTTCTATGTCTCGTCTCTCCACTTTCTGTCTGGTCTCCTTCTTCCACGCTTCCCATCTCGCGGCGTTCACTCAGTAACACACTTGCTCCATCTCTCATCAGTCATTCGCACTAACTTACCTGTCCAATTCCACATCCTCTCTTTTACCGCCACCACAATATCTTTCGCTCTAGTTTGCTCTCTCACCCCATTTGCTCTCTTTTGCTCTCTGCGTTATTCCTATCATTGATCTCCCCATTCTTCTCTGTGCTTTCCTTAGCTTTGTTTCCATCGCCTTCGTTAGTTTCCAAGTCCTACAACCGTAGATTATTGCTGGCAGAATACATTAGTTGTAATCTTTACGTTTCAAACATAAAGGTAGAGAGCCTCTCAGGATTTTATTATACTTACCACTTTCCATCCAATTGTAATACGTCCTTTTATTTTATTATAATCTTTCGTTACTTTCACCATCTGGCCTAAATAATTATACTCCTCAGCTTCTTCAAGACTCTCACCATCGACTATAATCTCTTTACTTTGAACTTTCGCGTTGAACATTACTTTGGTTTTACTCTTATTCATTTTTAAACCTACTTTGAGACTTTCTTCGTTCAGATCATTCAGCATATCGTAAAAGTCTTCTGCTTTTTCTGAAATAAGAATAACGTCATCTGCAAATCTTAAGTGGTTCAAATATTCACCATTAATCTTCAAACCTTTCTCTACCCAACTCAAACTTTTAAAAATATCTTCCAAACAAGATGTAAATAATTTGGGTAAAATTGTTTTGCCTTGCCGTACTCCTTTCTCGATCTTGATCTTTTCTCTATGCTTATGTCATCGAATTATAGCGGTATCTTTCGAATAAATATTTTCTAAAGCCCTTACGATCTATTTGTTTGTACCCTGCTTCCGTAACGAATTTAGTACTGCTATTTGTTCTACCGAGGCAAAGGCCTTCTCGTAATCTGCAAAAGATAAACAGAGAGGTATATTGTATTCTGTCGTTTTCTTGATTAGTTGGTTCATCGCCTGCAAATGGTCTAGAGTTGAATATTTGCTCCTAAAGCCTGACTGCTCCCTCGGTTGGTTTTCATCTAAAACTTGACTTAGTCTATTTGTAAGGGTCTTGGAGAATACTTTATATACACTTGATAGCGAGGTAATCGGTCAATAGTTACTAAGGTCCTTCTGGTCTCCTCTTTTGTATACTTTTCAGTTTTCTGACAAGGATTCGGCCATACGGAGATGGGCAAATACCACTTGACCAAAACTAATAGTTTATTTTAAACGTTTCGTCTGCAAAGAGACATCATCAGGAAAATCTGGAACATATATATAACATTCGTACAGAAATATGACTTGGGAGATTACAATGGTATTAAGAATTGCAAAATTTTCACAAGAATAGAAAACAAACATAAGTCAAATAGCTACAAATAGATACGTGGACTGCTGGATGACAATACCTACAAAAATATATATATATAATAAATAATGACATGTGAGAACATAGGCCTTTGGCTTCTATATCAGAGCCAAACGTTCATAGATGGTGAAGAGAAAGGGGGTGGAGAGAGGGACAGAGGGGGCAGGGGGGGTGGACCTGTCTTGACGGCGTCAGTTGGGAGGGGTAAGGTGTGGCGGGGTAGGTTGGAGGGGAAGATGGAAGGAGTGGGTGAAAGGAGGTAGGGAGGGACGATTATGACCTGTGATGACGGAGGGTGGGGTGGAAGCGATAGAGTAGGTTGGAGGGAGAGGGATGGAGGGGTTCACCGTATTGGAACGAGAATTATTGTACAAGTTGATGTTTGAAATCATATTACTCTGGATGTTTATAATGGAGTTATATTCTCTTGTATACATTGCTTCTAAAAGCTTGAGTGTGAGTCTCTACTACTTGAATTTATTCTATTGTTTTTAACTAAGCTCTCACGGGTGGGGGTTTGGTTATGAATTTTTTTCATGCAATGTTTGGTAGCTCCGTTTTGTAAATGCATTGATATTCTCCTACTGAGGCTACATCTGGTATGTTCAATGTAGCTTGAGTCACGAGCCGCACAGTCCTCGATAAAAGAATTTAACTCGTATACTATGTTGGTTTTAGAAGTAGTCTCAGTATTGCTGTTCGGGTTGTTTTTCAAAACCAAAGAGCTAGTTTTAGGGTTGGAATAGTTGACAACTACTTGGATTTTCTTCTCGTTAGAGATTGGGTGACAGTGTTTAGAGATAATATCTTTTATGATTTTTTCATCTTTTTTATATGCCTTAGTGAAGATGTTATGGTAATAAATATTAATGAATTGGGGCTTGGGGAATGATTAGGGGGAGAGATGGTCACATCAAATTTCATTATATATTGAATCAAATTCACAATTGGAAAAACCATTGTTCACTAGAATTTGACGTATATGTTTCAGTTCAACATCTAGGGACTGCCAAGAAGAGCAAACTTTGAGAGCCCTACGGACATAAGATCTAAAAACACTGTAATTATAACTGGTCGAACACTCAGTTTTAAAGTTTTTTTTCTGTGTTAGTGGGTTTTCTGTACACACTGGTGGTAAATTCCCCGGATGAAGAATCCATTAGGACATCAAGAAATGGGAGTGTGCCTTCTTTATTCAGTTCTATCGTGAAACTTAAACCGGATTCTTCCTTGCAGCGAAGTCTTAAGTTTTCAAGAAGGACATTTGACTACGTACAAACAAAAATGTCGCCAATGTATCTGCATTAAAGTTGTGGTTTGATGCCGCCGTCCTGGAAAACTGCTTCCTCCACCGCAAACATGAATGCTTGAGCCGAGAGTAGTCCGAGGGGTGGTCCCATTGCTATCCTATCGTGTTAAACATATAACTTTCCTTCTGGTTATTTGAAGGGGGCCTCTGTAGTGCAAATTCTCATCATCTCTTCCATTATGTGCCTAGGGATATCTGCGTCTTCATATACATAATTAAGAATGATGTTAATGATCCTAAGCACTGGTACATTAGAAAATAAGCTAACAACGTCCAGCGATGCTAGAAAGGCTTGTTGACCTTTAAGATGCCAATGAACTTATCTGTAGAATTTAAGAAATAGGTATTGGGGATAGGAGTTATAATACTATGCAGATTTTTTGCCACGCTATATAGGGGGCTAGGGGTTTAAGAAACCCCATTAGGCTGCTAGGTGTTCTGATGTGGGCGGGGGAACGATGGAAGAGGGGGACGGTCTTGCTTTGTATTTGTTGATTGAGGCGAAGTTGAAGTATGACAATGTATACTGGTTATAAGAATAACTGTTTCTGGTGACATTTATTTTTATTTTATTTTTTTCATAACTCTATAAGCCTCACCAATTTCATTCGGAATCATTACGTATTTTGTACATTCATTTTGATACAAGCTTAGGATAGCAAATCTTATAATTTTCAATATAAAATATAACCATTTTCTATCCAGCCATTCTCCTTCAGCTTCTGTTTTACCTTATGTTTTCATATTCTGTCCGAAGAATTTGATTGTCTTAAGTAGCTCATGCATGAAATTCGAACAAACATTTTATAAACCATAAAGTATTTTACGTGCTTCGTTTGTTTCATTTATTGTATGTTTTTGTGAATGTGTGTGTGTGCGTACGTGTGTGTGTTGATATGTGTGTTCGCGCTTTTGTTTGTTCACGTATGCGCTCACCCGAGTGTGTGTGTGCAAAGATCACTTGAACGAAACCGAAGAAGCGAAAGCTTACTGTATCCCAAATAACGACCGTATTCACTCGTAGCATACAGTCTATATTTAATGTTTCATGTGTCCTCTTGACCTGCATATTCGTTTAAGAGCATACTTTAATACTTTTAACTTAAAAAAGTAAACAATATCAAAAGTGGTCTTTGCAACGCCGCTTCAAAATGTGGACGATTTTTTTCTCGATCATCGAGTTGGTTTGTAGACACATGGCACCTTTAAAGAGGGGAAACAAACACTCTCAGCTGAACGTTACACTTTCCCCTTCCCAATATAGTATATATATATATATATTTTACTGAATACAAGTAGAACAACAATCCTCCTATGAATAGATGATATAGGGGATAGTGCTGAATAGATATAGATACATGAATAGATAGGTAAATAAATAAACAAAAAAGATGCGAATGAATAGATGAATAATAAACAGAATAGTATATATGTTTACATACATATGCGTATGTATACACAAACACGCAAACATGCGCACGCGTGTGCACTTGCATATATATATATATATATATATATATATATATATATATATATATATATATATATCAATCAGTCAAATCAGTCATACTAAGTCCACTACTGAACAAAGGCCTCCATAGAATTCCATGATTCACACGAGCGCGCCAACTTTTGCCACGTCACTCCTGCAAATTTCTCAATCTCATCTTGTGTCTGGTCTACCTGTACCACAATTCCCATCTAGCGGCGTTCACTCGGTAACACACTTGCTCCATTGCTCATCAGTCGTTCACACTAACCTGCCAATACCATTCCCCCTATTTTACCGCCACCACAATATCTTTCACTCGTCTGCTCTCACCCAATTTGCTCTCTTTCGGTCTCTCATCGTTATTCCAATTATTGGTTTCTCCATTCTCCTCTGTGTAGTTCTCACCTTTGTTTCCATCGCCATCTTCAGTTTCCAAGTCTCATATCCATAGATTATTACTGGCAGAATGCACTGATTGTAAATCTTACGTTTCAAACATAGAGGCAGAGAGCCTTTCAAGATTTTATTATACTTACCAAACACTTTCCAACCAATTGTAATTGGTCTTTTTATTTCATTATCATGATCTTTGGTAATTTTCATCGTCTGGCCAAAATAATTATACTCTTTAACTTCTTCAAGACACACCGTCGATTATGGTCTCTTTACTTTGAACTTTCGTGTTAAACACTACTTTGGTCTCTTGTTCATTCTTAAACTTACTTTGAGACTTTCCTTGTTCAGACCACTCAGCATATGTTGCAAGTCTTCTGCTCTTTCTGAAACAAGAGTAATGTCATCCACAAATCTTAGGTGGTTCAAATATTCGCCATTAATCTTCAAACCTTTCTCTTCCCAACTCAACCTTCTGAAAAGCTCTTCCAAACAAGCTGTAGATTCTTTGGGTGAAATTGTATCACCTTGCCGTACTCCTTTCTCGATCTTGATATTATGTAGTATTTTTTTTATTCATTTATTTATCCTTATTATGCATGTTTTCGCATCCGACCTAGATATGGATCAAAAGGTCTCTTGTCGGCATGCTCCGCCTTTGTAAATTATAGCGGTACCTTTCGCATAAATCTTTTCTAAAATCCTTACGATCTGTTCGTTTGTACCCTACTTGCGTAGCGAGTTTAATATTGCTTTTTGTTTTACTGAGTCAAAGGCCTTCTCGTAATCTATACAAGCTGAACATAGAGGTATATTGTATTCCGTCATTTTCTCGATTAGTTGGTTCATCGCCTGCAAATGGTCCAGAGTAAAATATCCGATCCTAAAGCCTGTCTGTTCCCTCGGTTGGTTTCCATCTAAAACTTGACTTAGTCTATTTGTAAGGATCTTTTCTTGAATTTCCTTTGTTTCCTCTTCCTGTAGACCCGCTAATGCTTGAAACGAGTTCTTGCAATCAAGCGGGGCTAGTGAGGATTTTTTTCTTCAACTTTTTGCATCTTATTTGTCACTGTTTTCCATCCAGGCTCCAAATTAGTTTTATCTTCCGTATTTTGGGCCTTCGAGTGGAGAATTCGATTTTCCTCTTTAAGACTCTTTACAGCATCCTCCAAGGCTTCAATTCTAGTAAGTAGAGATTGTACCTCATCGGCGCTGAACACGGTAACACAACCACTTGCCA
>NC_134778.1:3936132-3946132 GCF_046742065.1 Oratosquilla oratoria
GGGGTTGAAATAGTATGGCGTTAGCGAGCACAAAGTCTGTAGATTTCGTCGCCCTTCCGTCGGAGAGGATAATTGAGACACAGTGGGTCTAATTGGCCCGCGGGACAAGTGAGCTCCCCAGGCCAAATGTACTAAGCGGATCAAATGCACCAAATGGGCCAAATGTCCCGAGCGGGCCATATACGATATACCAACCTGGCCAAATGTGACTTACCGTATCTTATGCCCCTGCCTAGAATCTAAAACCCCTAAATTCTGTTAAACAAAGGTATTCCCATGTTAATAACTAACCAGAAGGTAGCACTATACTTGGACATAATTCTTATGTTAATTATGTTAAATAGGCCGTTTGGTAATCGAGAATTGATATAAATAATTAGTACTGTGGATAGATAACACGTAGTTTGGAACTTTTATCAACGAGTCTTTTATGTGGACGCTACACATGCGAGTATAAACACCTTATCATGCGGCTCAGTGCTGAACAACACTGAACCCCTTGTTCTTAAAAAATGCCAAACATGACCACACCAAATTCAACTAGTATAGGTTGATTGTCACTACTAAAAAGGAAGAATGAAAGGAAGGAGAAGAGAAAGAGTGGAAGAGAAAAAGAAAGGAAGAGAGAAAAAATGAAGAGAGAATGGAATGAAGAGAGAAACAAATGAAAAGAGGAAGAAAAGAAGAGAGAAAAGAAGAGCTAAATACAGGAAAAGAGAAAGAAAGAGAGGAAGAGAAAGAAAAACGAAAGGAAGAAAAAGAAAATAAAGAAAGAGAAAGGGATAGAAAGGATAAGATAAGATGAGAAACAAGAAAGAAAAATAAAATAAAGAATATAAAGAAATAAAGAAAAAGACAGATAGAAACACAGAGACACTGATACACTCACGCACACACATGCACACAGACACACACACACAGACACACACAGACACACACACACACACAGACACAGACACACACACACACACTCATATATATGTATGTATATATATATATATACATATATATATACATACATATATATATATTATATATATATATATATATATATATATATATATATATACATAAAACTAAAGAGATATGTTACCTCATAATCAACAATGGCCAAAGTTTGCCAAATCATATCGACCAATATTCCCTCCTTGACCAGGACCTCTCCCCGAACTGAACAAAGATGACGACTTCGGCCGAAGCCAAGGGATTCGGTAGCGCAACTTGTGGGCCTTTCGTTTTTCTTCTCAAAGACTTTGGACGTGTCGAGGAAGGAGACAAATTACCAGTAGCCAGAGAGCAGAGTCAGGTTCCTCAGGGAACTCCAAAACTGGAGTAAGTAGACCGGTGAATGACGTCTACAAGAAAGAAAGTTTCTGAGGCGCTCCTGATAAGCCAGGTAGACGGAAGTCCTCAAGGCGAAAAGAGTCCCTTCAGGAGCCTTTGGACTAGATGGGAGGTTTTAGATGAACTTGATGCTGATGTTGCTCTTGATGTTGGTATTTGTATTGTTGTTCCTCTTGATGTTGGTATTTGTGTTGGTGTTCCTCTTGTTGGTATTGGTGTTGGTTTTTGGTGTTGGTGGTGTTGGTGGTGATGTTCGTGGCGGTCTTGGGGTCTTGGTCTTGGGGTCTTGGTCTTGGGGTCTTGGTCTTGGGGTCTTGGTCTTGGGGTCTTGGTCTTGGGTCTTGGTCTTGGGGTCTTGGTCTTGGTGTCTTGGTGTCTTGGTGTCTTTGTGTCTTGGTGTCTTGGTCTTGATGTCTTGGTCTTGATGTCTTGGTCTTAATGTCTTGGTCTTGATGTCTTGGTCTTGTTCTTGCTCTTGGTCTTGTTCGTACTCTTGGTCTTGGTGATGGTTTTAGTTTTGGTCTTGATCCTGGTGTTTATTTTTTTTTTGTGATGGTATTTGTGTTGGCGTTAATGATGGTGTTGGTCATGATTTTACTGTTGGTCCTGGTGGTATTGGTGGTGGTGGTGATATCGATGGTGTTGGTGTTGTCATTGGCGTTGTCGTAAGTGTTGGTGATGACCTTGGTCTTGGTGAAGATCTTGGTGATGGCGGTGTTGTTGTTGGTGGTGGTGGTATTCTTGTTGTTATTGGGGATGGTTGTGGTGGTAATGATGGTGGTGGTGTAGTCATAGTTTTGATGTTGGTTTCGTCATGGTCGAAATTGTTTTTGTCCTTCTTGTTTTTCTGTTTGTTGTTGCTGTTCCTGACGCTGTTACTGTTGTTGTTGGTGTTGCTGTTAATGTTGTTGCTATTGTTTTTGCTGCTACTGCTAATATTGATGTTATTGTCATTGTTGTTGCTGTCGTTGTTGTTGTCTTTGTTGTCGTTGTTATTGTCGTTGTCGATGTCATTGTCTATGTCATTTTTTCGTTGTCATTGTCGTTGTTGCGTTTTTGTTTGTTGTCTGATGTTGTTTGTTGTTGTTTGTTGTTGTTTATCGTTGTTTGTTTTTATTTGTTGTTCTTTGTTGCTGTTTGCTGTGCTGTGTTGTCTTTTAATGTTGTTGTTGTTGTCTTTGTCGTTGTCGTTGTTATTATCATCATCGTTATTGTCTTTGTCGTTGCTGTTCTTGCTCTCATCATCATTGATCCTGCTCTCCTTCTTTTTTGCTGTTGTTTGTTGTTGTTGTTGAATGATTACCGGGACAGAGATGACAAAGCCTGCTACACAAAGCCCTATCCAGTGTCCCGGATCTGAAACCTCGTCGCTGTCTCCTTCACCATTATGAAGCCACTGAAGCCAAGACTTCCTGGAGATCCCGCCATTGAACTATTACTCGGAGCAGCCACATTGATCGAGAGAGGAGATAAAGCCCTTAGATTCTACAGGGAAGTGATGTAGAGAGCCTGAGTTAGGTTACTGCTCCACGCTTCACGAAACCCAAAATCTAAAGGACTAGAAAATGTAGAGGGGAAGATATAAGCACCTTCTGTTTTGTTTTGTGTGAATGGTAAATCATTCCTCGTGTATGCTAGCGAGTAGTGTAACAGTTAAACAAGTGTAATGTGACTTCTGGTTATATTCCACAGAAGAGTCGTAAATCCTAGCCTGTTTCTCATGTCAGATTCATGAAGAAATGTCTTGATATCTACAACAAAATTTACTCTCTCTTTGCACTATGAACACAGATATCCCTTACCTGGCAGAATAAAGTTTTAATGTAGAACAGAAGAAAGACATATGCGATAGTGGAGATCTTGCCAGCTTCATTGTTCTTGGCCTCTTGTCTAGCTGGACTGGGGACCAGTATGGAATTAATTAATTGATGACGTTACCGTACCTCAAGGGTGAGATCATAGCTCGCTCTTCTGTTGAAGTGTAAAGGTGAAGAGCTTATGTAAGAATTCGTTTGACACTTTCTGACTATAATGAGGAACCTGATATTCCATTTTTTTTTAACCTGGTGGAATTTTAGTCTGTATTAAATCAATTAAACCTTTTGTGTAAATATTCATTGCAAAGTGCATAAACTAAGGAAAAATGGTGATAGAAAAATGTACGGCAATGGGGTACTATAATTACAAACTATTTTACATGAGGGGACGGAGAGGGGGGTCGCCGAATTTATGAAGCGGCTTTGCTGTGGATGTGCTGTGTTTTGCGACACTGTTTCTGACCCAGGACAGTGGACAGGATGCAGGGATGACCCGTCATCCAGGAAGTGCCAAGATAAGAGAGAAGAAGGAGGGTAGAGGGGAGTGGAATATGTAGGGAATGGAATGGGTGGGAATGGTTTCTATCCTTTTTCTCTTTGGCTACCCCCCGTGTAAGGGGGGAAAAGGCCTTTGGTATATGTATGTATGTATTCTACATATGTGAGTATAGTGTGTAGGATGAAAAAATATAAAAAAATATATAAAACATAGTATATAAGAATATGAAATATAAAAAATCATGAAATACACACGCCATTCTTTCAGTTGAGTAAATATTTATTGCGAAAATCACAAACTATCAAAATAAAATTATTATAGAAAAATATACGCATGTGAGGTGTAATGATTATAAACATTGTACATTATTACTTTATTTTCTATATATTCAAATTTCTATTTACATATCAAGGACTTTTCCCCTTTACTAGGGGGTAGCCAAGTCAAAAGAGATATACCCACTCCTACCCATTTCACTCCCAACCATTAAGAACATAAGAACATAACATAAGAATGAAGGAGACTGCAAGAGACCATAAGGCCTACACTAGGCAGTTCCATTCCACTCCCATCCACCACCCTTCCTTCCCTCTTATCTTAGCTCCTCATGGATGACGGGTCATTCCCGTATTCGGCCCACTGCCTTGGGTCTGATGCAATGCAGTAAGACACAGCACATCTACAGTAAGACCGCTTCACTTAACCGGCAAAACCCCCTTCTCTGTCTCCTCGTGCAAAAAAAAAAAAAAAAAAAGGGGGGGGGGGACGGGGGAGAAATCCCTTCAGACTGAGTCAAAATATCATTCACACATAATCACTCCTGGTCCCCCATCCCCTACCCACTTTCTTCATTACATATAAATTTTATCTGTGCAGAGCCATTCTCTACTCACCCCCTTTCTCCTGTCCTCTCCCTTTCCTGCTCAACAGACATTCCCCTCTTGCCCAACGTGCCTTTCACCACATCTATCCACCTCATCCTCGGCTGTCCCTTCAAATTCACTCCAGACACCTTGGCCATCCACACCTCTATTACTAATCTTTCTTCGCTCATTCTTTTCACGTGTCCAAACCATCCCAGCATCAGTCATGTTTGGTATCTCCTTTTCGACCCTTGCTCTCCTTGTCACCTCGTTTCTCAATGTTCAACGTAGTAACTCCTGTCATACTTCTCGGACATTTCATCCCAAACACATTCGAAAATTTCCTTTCTGTCTGCCTTAAGTTCCAAGTCTCTGTCCCATACAGTGCCTTTGGTACAATAACCCTCTCACAATCCCCACTTTACATCTATTCCCAAGAGACTATTTCCCATGATACATTTTAGTCCCCCAAGGCATTTACTTGCTTCTCTCAGTCTGCAATTTACATGTGGTAGAGGGAGGAAAGAATACTGGATCCTAGTTCTCCCATTTGGGTCGTAAAAGCGGCTAAAACGGGACGGGGTGATTGGACTAGGCACTCTGCTCTCTGTTATACTAAGAGGTACATTCCTACAAGAATTCTAGGCATAAGAGTGCCTGGGAGGAGTTTTCCAAGTAAAATCCTAAGATTTGGGTCTTTTAACGTAACTGAGTAAAATGTGCAATATGAAATGACGAGAGAGAAGATAAAGCCTTTAGATTCTACAGTCAAATGATGTAGAAACTCTGACTTAATTTACTGCCTCACGCCTCATAACACCCAAAATCTAAAGGACTAGAAAACATAAAGGGAAAGAGATAAGCATGAATGTCATTTGTTTAATTTCATACGAAATACGCACCTCATTTTTTCTATTTTTTGAAGAGAAAAAAAATATTCATGTACACATCCGTATAATAAACAACACATTTATCAGACTATCCACATCAATTGTTTAGTTCATTTATATATGCGGCCTCCTGATAACAGCAATTAATGTGAGCGAAAAACGTACCACATGACATTGGTTTTAATATAGACGATGATAAAAGTTATATAAAAGTTTTTGGAAACAGCAAGTACCATTTACTTATATTCATGCTCGTGCATGTGCGTATGTTTGTGGACATGTGTTAAAGGGTCCATGCTTGCATTTTTGTTTCTGTGAGAGATTATTTATAAAGAATGACATGTCCAATCGTATTATAGCTCTAGTATGTAAGTGTAATATATCTATAATTCATACTTCTGCTGCTTTTCCAATTTTCTTATCATGCGTTACTATCACCCTTTATCAGTAGTTACTTCTTTCATTGAAGTTGGGTTGTAGTGATGTGATGATCCGTGTCTATCAGCCTGTTTGTTCTTGATATATCTCCAGAAAGTTCTATTAATGTTTTGCTATCCAATTGACTGAGTAAAACATTCAACCAATGTTCTATTTTTTATTTATTTATTTATTTATTTATTTATCTATTTATTTATTTATTATAATTTATTTCTGTTCAATTCACTGAGTAAAACATTCAGTCAGTATCCCAAACAGGGAACTTTACTCTCAAAGACTCTATCATCCACAAATCTTTCTCTTTTAACTCTCCCCAATTCACCCCATTCATATTCCACTATTCACCTTCGTTCATCCACCATCACCCATTCAACCTGCACCATTCACCCTCCCCATCCATTATCCATTATCGATCCTCCTCATTTATCATTCCCCATTCATCCTCTTCCATTTGTTTTCCCATTAAACTTCACTCGTTTAGCCTTCCCCATTCACTAGTCCTCTTTCACCCTCCCTCATTCGCCCTCCCCTATTCACCTCCCAATTCTCCCTCCCCCATCCACCCTTCCCATTAGTCTTTCTCCATTCGCCTTCCCTCATTCGTCCTCCCCCGTTCGTACCCTCTAATTGTCCCCCCCCCATTCGTCCTGTTCTAGTCACCTCCCCTCACTTGCCCTCCCCCAATCGCTCTCCCTCACTTGCACTTACCAATTCACCCTCCATCATTCACCCTCCCCATTCATCCTTCCTCACTCGTAATCCCCCATTCACCCTCAGTTCTCCCCCAATCGCCCTCTCTCACTTGCACTTACCAATTCACCCTCCATCATTCAGCCTCCCCATTCATCCTTTCTCACTCGTAATCCCCCCATTTACCCTCTGCTCTCCCCCAATCGCCCTCCCTCACTTGCACTTACCAAATCACCCTCCACCATTCGCCTTCCCAATTCATCCTTCCTCACTCGTAATCCCCCCTTCACCCTCTTCGACTTCCCCTCTTATCCAGAAACAGATCATCTGCTTTTAACCTTTACACCCATCGTTTCACCTTTAACATTTTTCACTCCCACGTTTTGTTTGAAGCCGACTTCCCTGGTTAAGTGCTGCTGAGCTGATTCATCAGCTATTAGCGACGACGTTCGTTTTACCACGATAGCAGAAGCCGTCAGCAGAAGCCGTCAGCAGAAGCCGCCAGGAGGAGGACCTCGGCACCTCTGTCCCTGAGATCGACAACCAAAGGAAGAGTTTTTAGCTGGAGGGTTTTCAGACACTGCAGATGAGTTCCTCGAGGTTGATCGACGCGACCCCAAGAACCCTTCAGGAGGTCACCGTATCCTTTCTTTTTAACCTCCCCCTCCCTCCCCTTCCCTTCTCCCCCGAAGGATTCTTTTTAGATGATAACCCTTGGTCAAACAGGGGCAGGGTCATTAGCAGGAACCTGAAAACCTCGGTTAAGTCTTCAGACACTGCAGATGAGTTCCTCGAGGTTGATCGACGCGGCGCCAAGAACCCTTCAGGAGATCACCGTATTTTTTTTTAACCTCCCCCTCCCTCCCCTTCCCTCCTCCCCCGAAGGATTCTTTCTAGATGATAACCCTTGGTCAAACAGGGGCAGGGTCATTAGCAGGCACCTGAAAACTTCTGTTAAGCTCTTGCAATTAAGCTCCTCTTGGTTTAGATTACTTAGAGCAGTTTCTTAAGCCCGCAAAGAGTCTGTTCTCTCTGGGTCTCTAGTCTTCCTGGAAAGCAAACTAAAAGACTGAAGAGTTTGTATAGCTGAAGGACATAGAAAAGGTTGATCTCGTCCTTTCTCCCTTCCTGAGAAGTTGTTCTTGGATGCCCTCAATAGGGACCAAAATAAAAGGACACCAGATTATTAAGAAGATGGACTTTCTTGCGTCGTGGACAAATGACGGTGTTGTCCACGAGATGTGGAACAAGAAAAGAGCTTTTGGGTGAAAACACTGCATTCATTGTTAGAATTGTATCTAATGTAAAAAGATGACGTCAAAAAGACGTTTGTATATACAAATGAAGTGGACACTTAAAAAAATCAACTATTGGTGCCTACCTACGTGAATGAGAATTAATGCATACAAATACAAACGCACTCACGTATAGATATACGCACACACAAGTGAGCACTTCTATTTGCACATACTCAATCACTCACTCTCACTCGTTCTCACTCTTGCTCTCATTCACTCTCACACTTACACATACACTTACACTTATACTTACACTTACAGTCACACTCACACTAACTCTCGCTCTCACGCTCACTCTAATTCTTACTTTTACTTTTACTCTTACTTTTATTCATACCCTTTTTACTCTTTTTATTCTTTTTACATTTACACGTGTGTATCTTTTTCAACCACATATCACTTTTAATTCCATACCATCGCAAAGGAGACTGAGAGTCGCTCGAAGGAGGCATCCGTTGGAAATTGAAACGTGGACGAGTCGATGATTCGAACCCAGCTGACCCGTAACAAAGTTACATTGACGTAAACCAATACGCTATCTGCGATCACTATAAGAAATTCCGTTGCAACTTTCGTGAAGTAACTTTAAATTCTTATGGGCACTTGCTTTGGACTAAAACGTTAAATCTGTCACATTTACACTTGTACGACTGGCGGTGTTAGTTCACACAGAAGCCGCTTTTCTTCAATAATAAAACAAATCTGGCAACTCCAAGTGTGTTTCATGACCACAAGGTGAGGCAGTCTATCCTCATCTATTACGAAATTTAACACGAATTCCCTTCAACTCAAGTACGCTTCTTAGTTATTATCTTTGCTACCAGGAGATCGATTTTTCTAGGTAGCAGTCATAGAAAACGAGGAAATGGGGAAAATCTTATATAAAGAAGTAACTAAATTGTATAATTTTATTCAAATATTTCTACTTCGTGCATAGGAATTCTGCATATAAATTCTATATGATATTTTCTATTCTTTACTTGGTCATTTAAGAATTAAGTCAAAATTAGGAAATTAGAACTAAAATGTTTATTTAGACTACACTGTGTTATCTGTATCAGTTGTGTCTACAGTGATATTATCTACATAAATACATTTGAAACACTTACACAACTTATATGATTCATTAAGTAATATAACGAGACGATAATTATTGAATGAAAGGTACAGGGGCTCTTTCTACTGATTATTCCACTGATTATTCTGCTGATCATTCTACTGATCATTCTACTGATAACTACACACGTTAAACTAGCAAATATGTGGCTACTTTTGTAAGTCGTTTAAATTCAATGCAATGTATATACATGAATAAAAACCAGTACATTTTCAGCTAATTCAGATAACACATTATAGTCTAAATTGAAATTTTAGTGTTAAATTCCTAATTTTGATTTATCTAATTCTCAATTGACCTAATTAAGACTAGAAAATATTATATAAGATTTGTATGCAGAGTTCCGATGCAGGATTGGAAAAATCGAATAAGATTATGCAATTACTTCTTTATATAAAAATTTCTCGTTTTTTTTTTTTTTTTTTGCTGGGCTAGCTAAGAAAATAGAGCCACTGCTGTCAGAGATTAATGACGAATGTAACTTGATTGGAGGGAACTCTTATCAATTTTGGTAATAGATGAGGGTTGACTGTCAAGTTTAACCTTGATATTGATACATTACTTCATCTTATAGGCATGAAACAAATTCGGAGATGCCAGCTCTGTTTTATTATTGAAGAAAAGCTGAAGACACGCGACCCGTAGCCACCTAGAGGCTACTGTATGAACTAAGCCACTCGTAAATATAATTAGCTGTAGCTAATTAACGTGCAAGTGTAAATATGGGAAAACTGACGTTGTAGCATCATTATGGTCCAAAGTATGTGGCCATAAGAATTCAAAGTTACCTCGCCAAAGTTGCTACGGAAAGTCATCAGACAGATTTTGGCCCATGGTCTATCACACTCATACTCATACACGTATTCATACTCATACTGTTACTCATACTCGTATTCATACTCATACTCATACTCATACTCATACTCATACTCGTATTCATACTCATACTCATACTCATACTCATACTCATACTCATACTCACACTCATATTCATAATCATGCTCATGCTCATGCTCATGCTCATGCTCATACTCATACTCATAC
>NC_134778.1:3956132-3968632 GCF_046742065.1 Oratosquilla oratoria
TATTTGTTTGGATATTTACTTACCTACTCATTTATCTAGTTATTTATCTATTCATTTATCTATTCATCTATCTGTTTATGCATTTACTTATCAATTTAATGGTTGCTATACCCCTTGATTTATATGTTAATTTATTAATTTGTTTGACTACTTTTTTCATCTATTAATTTATAGTTTATCAACACCGCAAAATTGTAATGGTCTGCTAGGAGAACCTAGAATTAAGGAAAGAAATCCATAAGAAACGGTAGTAATCTTAAAAAAAATTCTTTCCTTATATAAATCTTGTATAAATCCTTGGAAGGAAAAGATTTATATAAGGAAAAATTCTTTTAAGAATACCACCGTAAGATTCTTACGGTGGTGTTCTTAAAAAACAAAATTCTTTCCGTATATAAATTCTTCCCTTTCAACGATTTATATAGGATTTTTTATTTTTTTTTAGAATACCCCTGAAAGTTATGAGTTAATGATATTGTTCATGAAACTTTCTTCAAAACTCCAAGCGGTTTCATGAACTGAATGGTGACTTCATAAAAAAGAATAATAATAAAAAGAATAATAATAACGGGTCTTGAGCGTTTATGCCCTTCCTCTTTCCCCCTTATCTGAAAAAAACGTGTTTTAAGCTATAACAAATTACAAATAAGGAGTGACATAGGCTCAAATTGGTCAGACTCAATGAAAACTTACCAAATTCACTCCATCGTGGCTGGTGTTCTTCTCTTCACGTAAAATGTCTATTGTTTCCTAAAAAAGAAATGTCTGTTTTAACCCATTCAACTCCGATGACAAGATTCTTGTCATTTGGTCAAATAAAACAAAAAATCATAAAACACCAAAATGTTTGATCAAACAGCACCAGAAAAATATGACGTCAGTCCTCGCTTCGCTCGCAGCGAAGCGAGGACTGACGTCATATTTTTCTGGTGCTGTTTGATCAAACATTTTGGTGTTTTATGATTTTTTGTTTTATTTGACCAAATGACAAGAAGCTTGTCATCGGAGTTGAATGGGTTAAGATATAAAAAATTACATATAAGGAGTGACATAGGCTCAGAGTGGTCAGACCTTATGAAGAGTTGCCAAATTTGTTATATCGTGGCTGATTTACTTCTCTTCACGTAAAATATCTTTTGTTTCTTCCACCTAAAAAAGAAATGTCTGTTTTAAGATATAACAAATGACATATAAATTGTGACATAGGCTCAGAGTGATCAGACCCTATGAAGAGTTGCCAAATTTGTTATATCGTGGCTGATTTACTTCTCTTCACGTAAAATATCTTTTGTTTCTTCCACCTAAAAAAGAAATGTCTGTTTTAAGATATAAAAAATGACATATAAATTGTGACATAGGCTCAGAGCGGTCAGACCTTATGAAGAGTTGCCAAATTTGTTATATCGTGGCTGATTTACTTCTCTTCACGTAAAATATCTTTTGTTTCTTCCACCTAAAAAAGAAATGTCTGTTTTAAGATATAACAAATTACATATAAGGAGTGACATAGGCTCAGAGTGGTCAGACCCTATGAAGAGTTGCCAAATTCACTATATCGTGGCTGCTTTTCTTCTCACGTAAAATGTCTTTTGTTCCTGTCTCCTCCTCCTCCTCCTCCTCCTCCTCCTCCTCCTCCTCCTCCTCCTCCTCCTCCTCCTCCTCCATCTCCTCCTCCTCCTCCATCTCCTCCTCCTCCTCCTCCTCCTCCTCCTCCTCCTCCTCCTCCTCCTCCTCTTCCTTTTGCTCAAACCAAGTTAGTGCAGGTTCTCCGCTGTCAGCCCTCTTTACCTTCTACGTTCGAGGAAACTCCTAAGAATTGTGTAAAAGGTCTTTGAAGACTTTAACCTTTTCAGAAGAAGAAGAAAAAAAAAAAAGTTCGGGGAGGTGGGGGGATGAGATTGTTCCTGAAATAATAAGGCTCTGCACGCGTCTTACAAAGGACCTACAAAGCCACTTCACATCTCGTTTTCCTTGTTTGCATGGGCGGTTGCGACCGCTAAGCGAAGCTGCTGTAAAGAGATTTTTTTGGGAGTAACAGGATTGAGTAAGCCACTTCTTTCCTCTTTGTCGAGACCCGGCTACACGTTATGAAGTACCCGGAGGAAATGCCGTTGCATTCGGTCAGATGCTGAGAACCACAATAGTCATGTTATTTCACGCCATTCCTTTCAGTCCTTCAACGCAAGCGATGGAGAACTCTAAAATGAATTAAATCGTTAGGTATTAGACACTATGGTAATAGTCGTCATCGGATAGAGTACTTTAAAGCTGGACAGAATGAAGCGTATTAAGATATTTACTTTTGTTTGTTATTGTATATATTATGATAATTTTTAGTTGTTTATTTACTCATTTATTTAGATATCGATCATCATCATCGTCAGCGTCATCGTCATCGTCATCGTCATCGTCACCGTCACCGTCACCGTCATCGTCATCGTCATCGTCATCGTCATCGTCTTCGTCTTCGTCTTCGTCTTCGTCTTCGTCTTTGTCTTTGTCTTTGTCTTTGTCTTTGTCTTTGTCTTTGTCTTTGTCTTCATCATCGTCATCGTCATCGTCATCATCACTTATATTTTTATTTTGTTTATGATTTTTATTTATCCGACCTATTTATGGACCAAAAGTTCTCCTGTCGGCATACTACTCCTTTTTAATCCTTTGTAAAATCCCTTACAAAGGTTAGAATCCCACAGAAAGGAAGATTATATACGATAGAAGGAAGGTGCTGATTATAAATGTGATGATTCTCTATTAAAATAGTTTCGTATCTTAAATGATGAACGAATGCATCTGGGGTTTAAGCGAAATTGGTTGAGTATGCCATCGTAATAATAACATTAACGAACATAATCTCAAACGTTTAATGATGTATGTGTCCGAAAATCAGTGACAATTACCAAACCTTGTTTACTCCTGCCATAAAGTTGTTTATTTCTGATGTGCTTAGTTCCGAGCCACAAATTTGTGCAAGAATGTAATTCTAGAACCTATGATGAATGCAGTTCTAAAACTTATTATGAATTAATTTCTAGAACCTATGGTCCCCGTGACAAGCACTCTGACTTTATCTAGAATAAATTTCATTTAGAACAACAGAACAAGAGAAAAAATCTAAAAGAAAATATATAACATTTGAGACAGGACTTTATGGGTTTAATAAATTTCTAGGAATTGTATAAGACACAGAAATAAAATGAACGAGAAAGGGGATATAATGATGAGGAAAAAGAGGAGAGTAATGAAAACATGGCCAAGGGACCTGGCGTTCCCTTAGTTATTTTTGATTGGTGGGGAGAGAGAGAGAGAGAGAGAGGGAGAGGGGGAGAGAGAGGGAGAGGGAGAGGGAGAGGGGAAGATAGGTCGGATATAGATAGACAGGGAGGGAATGAGAGAGAGGGGAGAGAAAGAGAAAGAAAGAGGAGAGAGAGGAAGAAGAAGGACAAGGGCAAGGGCAAGGAGAGGAGAGGGGGAGGGGGAGGGAGAGGAGGTGTAGGGGTAAGGGATGGGGAAGGGGAGGGGAAGACGTGGACGGTGGAGAGGGGGCGAGGGGTAGAGGGGGAACAGAGGTGTGTGACCTATCACATTATGGCAACATTAACATACTAATGTGTCTGTTTCTCGTATTACAACAAACTAAAGGTACGATTACCTATTTCTGAATATATTTTGTTCCCGTAGTTTTCAGTGTTTTTATACTGAAGATGGTACAGACACTACTCCACGCAGAGTTGTAACATATATTATTATCCAGCATTACACCAATGTTTTCACCTGTGAATGTATGTGCTACTAGGTATCTGATTATTTGTAAATAGGCATCTAACAAGTTTGGATCATCTCGTGAAAGAATTGGTTCTTTTAAGTCAATTTATGGCTTGTGATAAGGAGCCTACGCTAGGGAGAGCTGAGTATCTGCTGCAGTACCCGTTATATTTACCCAATGCGATTTAGAGGTATTTTTGGGATAATGTAGAATATATATGTATATATATATATATATATATATATATAATATATATATATATATATATATATATATATATATATATATATATATATCACATGAGCTCGTAATTCCAAATATCCAAAAAATAATAATAATGATAATGATAATGATAATGATGATAATAATAATAATAATAATAATAATAATAATAATAATAATAATAATAATGATAATGATAATGATAATGATAATGATAATGATAATGATATCAATTTATTATTTCCTTTGGTGGCTTTTCTAAGTAATTATACGTGCTACTGAGTATTTTCTGGTCAACAGACTTTTTCAATCAGCTGAGCTTCACATTTTTTTCTTATTCCTCCTGACGTCAGATGAGCCTATTCCTGGTGCAAAACTTACTGTTTTCATAAACCAGTCTAGAGTAAACTCCCCAGTTGGACATTCTATCTACTCTTTTATTCAACATAGGAAGGTTCACAGAGCACCCACAGAATTAATGTACCATATATCGAAGTTATTATTATAACCTCGTATTGATCTCGTGAGACCAAGAGTCACTTCAGGAAATCCTACTTGGGTCTAGGACAATATGAGTCGAGGATGAATATGTATATACACACATATATATATATATACATATATATATATATATATATATATATATATATATATATATATATACATGTGTGTGTGTGTGTGTGTGTGTGTGTGTGTGTGTGTGTGCGCGTGTGTGTGTGTGTAAATACATTGATGAAATATATACTAAATAGATAAAACATTAAGTAAATAGATATGTTAATACGAGTAAACATATCTATATACAAAGAAATATGTAAAAAATAAGCCAGTAAGTGAATAGATAAAGAAACAAATTAACAAATAGATAGATAAATAGATGAAATAAACTCATCTACTCGAGGGCGACTTTTCTTCTCTATCAACTCTTCTGGATACAGATCTGAAAGGAAAAAGAAAAAAAAATCGAGGTAGGCAGCACTGGCATGAATAGGTAAAGATGTAAGGCTTCACACACACTCTACAGAATCCTTACTGCAAGGATTTTCCTGCTCATTTTATATTTTGTTTCCTTGCCTATTTTCTATTTGATTCCCTGTTGTCGTTGTCTTTTCGTTTTCCTTCTTTGTTTTTTCTATTTTTATTTCGTTTTGTATTATTCAATTAAATTCTATTCTACATTATTCTTGTTCTATTTAATGTGTGTGTTTTTTATTTATTTTGCTTTAAGCTTATTTTGCATCTACTCGTTTATTTTGTTATTTGTTCATCTTTTTATTTCGTCTTCTTTTTGTTTTCCTTTTTTATTTTGTTTTCTGTGTATTTTATTTATATATTATACTATTTTAAAAAATTCTACATTATTCTTGTTCTATTTGATGTGTTTTTGTTTAAACTTGTTTGCCTGCATTTCCTCGTTTATTTTCTTATTTGTCTACTTTATTTATCATTCAATTACTTGTTTATGAATTTGTTCAATTGCTCAATTGCTCACTTTCATGTTTTCATCATTCGTTAGTTTTTTTTTCTTTTCTTTTTTGAGTCTGTAGTTCTTGATTTTATTTTACTTTAGCGGTTTTATTTTAATCTATCTTAATTCAATTTAATGTTATTCCATTTCGCTTTTTTTTTATTCATCAATTTGTTTTATTTTGTATTATTTAATTTGGTTTTATTCTATATTACTTTATTTTAGTCTATTTTATCTTGATTAATATTTCATTCTATCTTCTCTATTGATACTACTTTATTGTATTTTACTTTTTTATTCTGATTCATCTTATCTGATATGACTTTAATCTTATCTTATTCTATCTTTTATTATTTCTTCATCGCATTCAGTTTAAGTTATTCAGTTCTATCTTCTTTTACATATTTATGTTAATATTCATTCATGCACTCTTTATTTGATTATTTACCTATTACCTAAATTGCTCTTTTTCTTGATTCCATGTTAATTCACTTGTTTATATAATTCAAGGCAGCACTTTTTCTCTCTTTTTATATATTTATGTTAATATCAGTTCATGCACTCTTTATTTGATTACCTATTACCTAAATAGCTCTTTTTCTTGATTCCACGTTAATTCACTTGTATATATAATTCAAGGCAGCACTTTTTCTCTCTTTTTATATATTTATGTTAATATCAGTTCATGCACTCTTTATTTGATTATCTACCTATTACCTAAATAGCTCTTTTTCTTGATTCCACGTTAATTCATTTGTTTATATAATTCAAGCCAGCACTTTTTCTCTCGTTTTTAGTTATGACTTAAATAAGTCAGACCGCGCTTATGAAAGCCGAGGTAAAGAGCGGCTCAACTAAAGAGGCATGAGAGAGCTGCAGGACTCGTGTCCTTAATTGGGACGTTTAAAGAGAGTGGTTAGCAGAATATTTGTTCTCAATTAGGGCCGTGTATGGGATACTCGCGGTTACCTACAAACCCTGACGTTGGACTTGCATTGCTCGAGTGTTATACAAGGCTCAATTAGGGCTATGGTACTTTGCTTCTACTCTACATTAAAGTTCATATATGTATCTTACACCAAGGCAGGGCATTTATTTATTTTTTCTTTATGTAGTTAATATCATTAGTATTATTATTTATTATCATTATTATTATTATTATTGATCATTATTATTTATTATTGTTATTGTTATTGTTATTGTTATTGTTATTGTTATTGCTGTTGTTGTTGTCGTCGTTGTCGTCGTTGTCGTTTTCATTGTCGTTGTCGCTCTCGTTGTCGCTGTCTTTGTTTTATCATATATATATATATATATATATATATATATATATATATATATGTATATATATATATATACCAGGCTAGCAGCATAAGAGGTCATTTGGTTTATATAGTAAATAGGGAAATATATTTATCTTTGGGTTTGTGGACGCTACACTGTTATGTATAATTTACATGAATCTCAACCTGACTCATAAAAAAGTTAAAAGTTATTTTCTCTTATTCCACAGTAATACCAGGTTAGCCGTTTGCTACATCAACTTTAATAATCTAGGTTTAGTTTTTTAATTCTATTTAATCCTGTTAATTTCTCATCTATCTATCAATTAACTTATCTATCAGTTCTTATATATTTTTTCCTTTTCCTTTTATTATCTATATGTGAGTCTCACCTAGTACATTCTTTCGTTCTCGGTAATACCCAATCTTTTCCCCAAAAAAATTTTGTCAGCCAAAAAAGTAACCTACTCCACTACCTTTTCGTTTGAAGGGGGTTACGCTCTTAATTCAAAAGCTCACCATCCCCCTTAAAAAAAAAAAAAAAAAAAAAAATACACGAAACTCTTTAACCTCAGCAAGAGTAGCGTTCTGAGAGCGGCTCTTGAGTGTGCTCATTACACGAGAGCTTATTCAGTGATGATATGAGCTCTCTCCCCGGCACCCTATCCCGGACAGGGCGGCCGCGGCGAGCCCTAGAACTCTTCGGATCTCCTCAGCCGGATGTCTATTGTTCGGAGTGCTTGCGATAGGTGGCGGGGCCGGGGAAGAGGCAAGGAGAGGCACAGATGGTGGTGGCTGTGCCGGGGGTGGCTGTGCCGGAGGTGGCTGTGCGGGGGGTGGCTGTGCCGGGGTGGCTGTGCCGGAGGTGGCTGTGCCGGGAATACGGGTGTTTTTTTGTTTTTGTTTTTGGGGGGGCTGAGTTTTGGTGGCTGTAGTTGCGGTTGTGGTTGTGCCGGGTGGCTGTGCCGGAATATATATATTGGGGGGGGGGGCTGAGTTTTGGTGGCTTTGGTTGCGGTTGTGGTTGTGGTTAGGGTTGTGGTTGAGGTGACTGTGATGGTGGTATTGGCTTTGTGGTTACCGTTCAGTGCTCGTTGCGGTTGTGGTTGTGGTTAGGGTTGTGGTTGAGGTGACTGTGATGGTGGTATTGGCTTTGTGGTTACCGTTCAGTGGTGGTTGTAGTTAGTGATGGTTATGGTTTGGTTGTGGTTGTAGTAGTGGTTGCGGCTACGGTTGTGGTTGTGGTCATGTGATTGAGGTGGTTGTGGTAGTTCTGGTGGTGACGTTTGTGGTAGTACTGGTAGTTGTTGTTGTTGTGGGGTTATGGTTGTGGTGGGGGTTTGGTTGTAGTAGTTTAATGATGGTTGGTGTGGTGGTAGTTGTGATGGTGTTTCGGTGGGTCTTGTGGAGATGGTTTAGTTGTGGTGGGTTGATGGGGGTAGTGATTGTGGTGATGGTTGTGGTGGTGGATGGGGTGATGGTTTTGTTTTTGTGATGGTTGGAGGAGGAGGAGTTGGAGGAGGAGGAGGAGGAGGAAGAAGGAGAGCGGGAGAGAACGAGCTCGAAAGTGGTAGGTGCGTAACAGGAATGCTGCTGGTGGTGGTGAATATCGGTAAAACCAGAAATGGTAGTGGTAGATATTGTTCTTATGGTGGTGGTTTGATTGAGAAGGAGAAGGAGGAGGAGGAGGAGAAGGAAAAGGAGGAGGAGGAAGAAGAGGAGGAGGAGGAGGAGGAGAAAAAGGAGAAGGAGAAGGAGAAGGAGAAGGAGGAGGAGGAGGAGAAGGAAAAGGAGGAGAAGGAAGAAGAGGAAGAGGAGGAGGAGAAAAAGGAGAAGGAAAAGGAGAAGGAGAAGGAGAAGGAGAAGGAGGAGGAGAAAGAGAAGGAGAAAGAGGAAGAGGAAGAGAAGGGCAAATTTCCAAAAAGAATTTCATCTAAACAACCAAGAACAAGGGAAGTCTTTGGTGAAGGTGATGCTGTTGTCTGTAAAACGCGGTTTGCACGAGAAATATTTCGGCACTAAGTTCCCGTTTTCTCAGTAGCTTTTCCCCGATTTTTCTGTGTAAACAGCGGTTCACACGAGTAATGTTTCGGCACCAAGTTCCCGTTTTCTGGGGACCCTTTTCCCGATTTTCCTGTGTGACCGCGGTTTACACGAGTAATGTTTCGGCACCAAGTTCCCGTTTTCTCGTGAGCCTTTTCCCGGTTTTCCTGTGTGACCGCGGTTCACGAGCAAAGCGCGAAAGGGCCGCAGAGAAAACATGAACTTGGTGCCGAAACATAGCTCTGTGAATCGCGCTTAAGGATATCGATATCAAATGAAACGATGGTGAATGCAATGTGGTGATGGATATTGGCATCATTTTCTGGTGGCATTGGTGGTAAGGGATACTTGGTGAGTAACACAGTAGTATTGGTGATAGTAAATAGTGAAGCTTTTGGTGACGATATTGGTGATAACTGAAATTCTTCTGGTGGCACATGAATAGTGATGGTGATACTGTAGGTGTAGTAATATTGTTGTAGATGGCAACAAAGGCCCAGAGGAGAAAGGGATGCAACGTTATTGTGGAATAAATGTGCCACAGACCCTTCCATACGGTGCCGCATACGTAGGCGGCATGAGGAGCAAGTGGATACGCGAGGCTGCCATATCGGCGTCTTGATTATATCTATTGTAGCGGCCCCTGAGTTTTTACATACTCTCTAAACTGTCTTTAATTTTAAACAGTAAAGAATATTTTGAGCTCTGCCATGGAATATACAGATAAAACTCGTAGATGAACATAATTTGTTGGTGTTAGTAATGGTAATATTTGCAATGTTAGTTGTGGTTGTGCAATTGGTGTTGGGGATGGGGATGGTGCTCGTGTTGTGTTGGTGTAAGTAACTGTGATAATAATAGTGATAATAGGTATGGTGAAACTAAGCACTGTTTCTGCGCGCACGAGCATAAGTACACGCGTATCTGCCAAACAGCTAATATTACAACATTGTTTTGCTAGTTTGTAATATAGGTATTTTCTTCATCGGTAATAATATACAGTATTATAGCGATGTCGGACAATTATGCTTGAATAGGTAATTACTGTGCTCAGTTCTCACGTTTAAATTGAACAAGCGACATTCTTTGCATGGGGGAGCATATTAGATACAGCAACATCCGGAGTTTAACCCAAAGGCTATGAAACCAATCAGGATGGGGTATCGGATGACTATTGATACAGTGTGTGTGTGTGTGTGTGTGTGTGTGTGTGTGTGTGTGTGTGTGTGTGTGTGTGTGTGTGTGTGTGTGTGTGTGTGTGTGTGTGTGTGTGTGTGTGTGTGTGTGTGTGTGTGTGTGTGCGCTCCTCTGTTGTGTGTGTTGTGTTGTGTTGTGTTGTGTTGTGTTGTGTTGTGTTGTGTTGTGTTGTGTTGTGTTGTGTTGTGTTGTGTTGTGTTGTGCTGTGTTGTTGTGTTGTGTGTTGTCTTATATTGTTTGTCGTCTTACGTTGTGTATGTCTTATGATGTGCGTTGTCTTATTTTGTTTGTTGTTTTGTTTTTGTTGTGTTGTGCTGGGAATGAGCCATATTATGTGTTTTGTGTTGTGATGTGTTGTGTCGTGTCGTGTCGTGTCGTGTCGTGTCGTGTCGTGTCGTGTCGTGTCGTGTCGTGTCGTGTTGTGTTGTGTTTTGTTGTGTTGTGTTGTGTTGTGTTGCGTTGTACGTTATCTTGTGTTGTCATCTATTGTGCATTGCCTTAAGCTGTGCGTTATATTACGTTGTGTGCTTTCTTGTTTGTGTTGTGCTGTGTTATTTGTGTTTTGTGTTTTGTTGTGTTGTATTGTCTCATGTTTTGTTGTATTGGGTTGTGTTGTCTTATGTTCTGTTGCCTTGTATGGTGTTCTGTTGCTATGTTGAGTTATCTCATTCTGTACTGTCTCATGTTGTGTTATGTTTGTTGTGTTATGGTGGGTTGGGTTTGACTGACTTGAGTTGGGTTGGTTTGTGTTGTGTTGTGGTGTTGTGTTGTGTTGTGTTGTGTTGTGTTTTTGTGTTATGTTGTATTGTGTTGTCCTGTTGTGCTGTGTTGTGGTGTGCTGTGCTGTGTTGTGCTATGTTGTGTTGTGTTGTGTTGTGTTGTGTTGTGTTGTGTTGTGTTGTGGTGTGGTGTGTTGTGGTGTGGTGTGCTGTGTTGTGGTGTGTTGTGGTGTGTTGTGGTGTGTTGTGGTGTGTTGTGGTGTGTTGTGGTGTGTTGTGGTGTGTTGTGGTGTGTTGTGGTGTGTTGTGGTGTGTGGTGTGTTGTGGTGTGTTGTGTTGTGTTGTGTTGTGTTGTGTTGTGTTGTGTTGTGCTGTGTTGTGCTGTGTTGTGCTGTGTTGTGCTGTGTTGTGCTGTGTTGTGCTGTGTTGTGCTGTGTTGTGCTGTGTTGTGTTGTGTTGTGTTGTGTTGTGTTGTGTTGTGTTGTGTTGTGTTGTGTTTTGCTGTGCTGTGTTGTGTTGCGCTGTGTTGTGCTGTGTTGTGTTGTGCTGTGTTGTGCTGTGCTGTGTTGTGCTGTGCTGTGTTGTGCTGTGTTTTTGTGTTGTGTTTTTCTGTTGTGTTGGATTGGGGTGGACTGGGTTGGGCTGGGCTGGGCTGTGTTGTGTTGTGTCGTGCTGTGTCGTGCTGTGTCGTGCTGTGTCGTGTCGTGTCGTGTCGTGTTGAGTTGTGTTGTGTAGTGTTGTGTTGTGTTGTGTTGTGTTGTGTTGTTGATTTGTGTTGTTGATTTGTGTTGTGTTGTGTTGTGTTGTGTTGTTGTTTTGTTTTGTGTTGTGTTGTGTTGTGTTGTGTTGTGTTGTGTTGTGTTGATTTGTTTTGTGTTGTGTTGTATTATGTTGATGTCTTATGTTGAGTTGTTTTAATTCTTTATTTTATGTTTTGTTGTTTTATATTGTGTTGTAATACATTGTGTGTATTTTTTATATAATTCGCATTACAAACAGCAGTATTCTCATAATTGTTTAACTTTTTTGTTTTTTATTTTTTAAGAGATCGCATAAAAAATTACTCCTAAACTATTTATATATTTTGACGCTTCATATTCAAAGAAACATTATCGGTAATAACTGCTATCGTAAAGACAAATAGTACAAAATATAGTACCGTACTTGAAATAAAACTGAAACTACAATACAAATATTATATTACAATTAGATATAATGACACATACTTACAGATGTTCATCAAATGACATAACACAGGAGATTAAGGCCTTAATACTAAACTGGTTATTCCTCTCCGTTTCTATAATCAACCTCTTCAAATAAATGTGAACAGATCTTTGTGTGATCGGGGAGGATTTGTATCCAAGAAGGAGAAATGGGAGAGGGAAAGCGAAGAACTGATCCCCTATTTAAGCTTTACCTCAGGTGTGGACTTTGATAAAGCTACGTTGGATATCATATTAAACTTTGTGTTTATCATCGGAGGATCAAATAGTCTTAGCTGTAGGGAGTTTCAGTTGTAGCCAGTAATTCTAGTGGAACTAATTAAGGCTCTCTCGTCAATTTCTTGTTGGTGTATCGTTAGATGACTGTTGAAGCTCATCTCGTATGATCATCGTAGGTATAATCACCAAGTGTGTAGGTCTTCAAAGCTATACACCATTTGCTTTTGGCATATTCTCAGATCTCCTGGATAATCTGTTCCTCCTCATTAAGGAGAAGTCATGAAGCTTCTATGGCAAGTTACAATCCGGATGTCTTTGTCCTCACAAATGGGTTGGCAGCTTCTGCTGAAAGCTTCA
>NC_134778.1:3976132-4006132 GCF_046742065.1 Oratosquilla oratoria
GTGAAGCATAGCTCTCAAAGACTATAGTCAAATATTCAACGTTTTCTATATAGTTCAAATTTCTACAATTGATTTTACATTGCATATCTACCATAGCTCTCAAAGACTATAGACAAATATTCTACTTTTTCTATATAGTTCAAATGTCTACAATTTATTTTACATTACTTATCTACCAACTTCCAATAGAATTAAAAAAATAGCCTCCTTCCTTGTAGAAAATGCCCTTCTTCTCCTCCTCCTCCTCTTCCTCCTCCTTCTATTTCTCTTCTCCTTCCACCCACACGATATAATCAGTGTATAGTTTGTATATAGTCAGTATATTGGGAAGTTTAGTATTCCCTGTACGGTCCAAGACCATTTTTTTTTCTGGAGATTTACCTCCAACAAAGATGAGTGTTGATCAATTTTGATTTTTATTGTCCTTCCCTCCTGCTGTCCTCTTCAGATTCATCTTTTACAACTTCGTTCAATCCACTACTTCTACGGTTTATTGTCATCAAGAACAGAAGCGCTGGTTATCGGGAACAAAATTCAATGAATCTCATCTCTTGCCCTTCTCTACCTTTCTCCTTCTCTCCTCCTCCTCCTCATCATCATCTTTGCCCTCTCCTCCTGTCCCTCTCTTCTCCCCCTCTCCTCATCTCTTCCCTCTTCTCCTGTCCTCTTCTCCTGTCCCCTCTTCTGCTTTCCTTCTCAACTCTTCTTCTGCTTCTCTTTTCTCTTCTGTTTTTCTCTCTTTCTCTCCTCCTCTTTTCCGCTTCTCATCTTCTCCTTCCATTTTCCTTTCCTCCTTTCATTATCTCCTCCCCTCTTCTTTTCCTCCTCGTCTCCTCTCCCCCTCTCCTCCTTTCCTCCTTTCCTCTTTCTCTCCATCCCTCATCATCTTTTCCCCCCATCCCCTCCCCTTCTCTCCCTCTCCCCCACCCCGACCCTCTCTACACCTCCTCTTCCTCTCTTCTCCTTCTTTCCTCTTCTCCTCTTTTTTCTTGTTCTACCCTTCTCTTACATCCCTCGTCAGAATCTGTCTGCAAGACCCATCAGACCTATATGCTGAGAATACTCACCTCCCAATAGCAACCCATAGTACTTCGTGCTCCTCCTTCTTCTCTACCCCTTGGGAATGTCTGTTCTGTTCACCAACTAAAAGCGTCTGTGACTTGGGTGCACTTTTCACAATTCCTTGGTGGATACAAAGATTCTCTCTCTCCCTCTCCCTCTCCCTCTCCCTCTCCCTCTCCCTCTCCCTCTCCCTCTCCCTCTCCCTCTCTCTCTCTCTCTCTCTCTCTCTCTCTCTCTCTCTCTCTCTCTCCCTCTCCCTCTCCCTCTGTGTGTGTGTGTGTGTGTGTGTGTGTGTGTGTGTGTGTGTGTGTGTGTGTGTGTGTGTGTGTGTGTGTGTGTGTGTGTGTGTGTGTGTGTGTGTGTGTGTGTGTGTGTGTGTGTGTGTGTGTGTGTGTGTGCGTGCGCGCGTGCGCGTGCTCCCCCTAATTGGAATGTCTGATAACACAGGAACGGCTGTTTCGTTCCTTACGACGCCTTTGCACATCAAGTGTTGCGTCTGTTTGTCTTTCTGGTTCTTCTCCCTACTCCTCCAGTTGTGACCTTTTTGTGTTTCTTTTTTGTTTTTTTCTTTTTTCTTTTTTTAGATTATTCCTTTTCTGCCTTTGAGTCGTCTGCGTTTACTTCTCTGCTTGCGTCTGTTATGTGTGCTCACTCTCTCTCTCTCTCTCTCTCTCTCTCTCTCTCTCTCTCTCTCTCTCTCTCTCTCTCTCTCTCTCTCTCTCTCTCTCTCTCTCTCTCTCTCTCTCTCTCTCTCTCTCTCTCTCTCTCTCTCTCTCTCTCTCTCTCTAACTCTCTCTCTCTCTCTCTCTCTCTCTCTCTCTCTCTCTCTCTCTCTCTCTCTCTCTCTCTCTCTCTCTCTCTCTCTCTCCTCTCTCTCTCTCTCTCTCCTCTCTCTCTCTCTCTCTCTCTCTCTCTCTCTCTCTCTATCTATCTATCTATCTCTCTATCTCTATCTCTCTCTCTATATATATCTCTCTCTATCTCTCTCTCTCTCTCTCTCTCTCTCTCTCACTCTCCTCTTTCTCTCTCCCTCTCACTCTCCTCTCTCTCTCTCTCACTCTCCTCTTTCTCTCTCTCACTCTCTTACTCTCTCTCTCTCTATCTCTCTGTCTATCTCTATCTATCTATCTATCTCTCTCTTAAACTCTCTCCTCTCTCTCTCTCTCTCTCTCTCTCTCTCTCTCTCTCTCTCTCTCTCTCTCTCTCTCTTAAACTCTCTCTCTCTCTCTCTCTCTCTCTCTCTCTCTCTCTCTCTCTCTCTCTCTCTCTCTCTCTCTCTCTCTCTCTCTCTCTCTCTCTCTCTCTCTCTCTCTCTTTGTCTCTGTTTCTTTCTCGCGTGTGCTCTTTCTTCTTCTCTCGCTCTCTTTATAATCAGTTGTTTGCTTTTCTTGTTTTTGTGTAGGTTCTTCTTCTCTTTGGGCTTAGTACTTTCCAGCTTTCTGTAAACTTGCTAACGGGGATTTTGAAAATATGTGTTAAAGCGATAATGGCTCGCGCGGGGGTGGGGTAATATAATGGTATAATACGATACGAGTGATATATGATACGGCATATGGTATGATGTGATATGGTATGATATATAAGATATGATTATGTGATTTGTTATATGATATGATATATATCATATACATTAAATATGATGTGATATGATAAATTATATGATATGAAATTATATATATGATATTACATTATATGATTATATGATGTGATACATGAAAACATATGATGACAGCTTGATGATGGAATGGTCATGACATGATAATATGATGGCTTGATGATGTCATTTAATAACATCATGATATGATAATGTAATGCTATGATGTAATGATATGATGATATGATGTAATGATATGATGTAATGATATAGTTTTGTGATATGATGATGATGCGGAGGTGTTGGTGGTGACTATTGTCAATGGATGGTGCTGACTATGACAATCGGGATAGTACTGACATATAATTACAAAGGATTACAAAGGCGGAGCATGCCGACAGCGGACCTTTTGGTCCATAACTAGGTCGGATGCAAAAAAGTATACATATAATGATAATAATGATAATGATAATGATGATGGTGATGGTGATGGTGATGGTGATGATGATGATGATGATGATCACGATGATGATAACGATGATGATAACGATGATGATGATGATAACGATGATGATGATGATAACGATGATGATGATGATAACGATGATGATGACGATAACGATGATGATGATGGTGATGATGGTGATGATGATGATGGTAATGGTGATGATGATGATAACGATGATGATGATGATGATGATGATGATGATGATGATGATGATGATGATGATGATGATGATGATGATGATGATGATGATGATGATGATGATGATGATGATGATGATGATGATGATGATAACGATGATGATGATGATGATAACGATGATGATGATTATAATAACGATGATGATGATTATAATAACAATGATGATGATTATAATAATGATGATGATCATGATGATGACGATGACGATGACGATGACGGACAAACAAACAAATGAAATAAGTAAATAAATAAAAAGGTAAAGTTAAATACTAAACAAACAGAAAAATAGTAAATAATCAAATGACAGGGAAATAAAAATAGATTATAATAAAAGAAATAATAATAAACAAACAGACAAATCATAACAAACAAATAAATAAATAATAAGAAATAAATGGCAGACATTACAGCATCTTGATAATGAATGAATGGTGATGTATGTAATGATAACAAAGAAAATAAATAAAGACAAAAAAAAAAGAATAAAAAATATCCTCTTGTGACTTGATGAAAGTAATGAAATGTGATGAATTCAGCCGCTTGCTGAAACCTGCTCTAGATTCAGTGCCCTTCTCTTAACAAACCGCTCGACCTGATTTCCCTCATGCCGTTAAGGACGATATCAGCGACTATTGAACTTGGGGAGAACGACCAATTCCACAGTTCACAGTGACCGCAGATAGGCTGGGCATTGCCGCGATAATCAAAACTTTATTGGAAAGATAGAGAGGGAGGAAGTGGTCGTAGGCGTCCTTGGGAAAAAAAAAAATCGTACGACCAGATTAAAGGTTTGTTCCCAATCTTTCATCGTTGTGGCTCAAAGTCCGATGATGGTGACGTCATGGGAAGCGTGATGTTGTCGCATTCGTTTAGTCCTGGGTTCGAGTTGCGCAGTCCTCTTCGATTCCCAGCTGTGATCGTTACCTGTCCCGACAGTCCATTTGTATAAAAGGGCAATGATAGTTTAGGTAGTATTTAAGCTCCTACTAGCTTTATCTTCTCGCTATCATTTGTACAGGTTCTATCGAGCTCAAAGATAGACGCAAGAACACAAGTCTGAAGTGGATCTTGACCAATAAAGGCTCCAATTCCCCATAAGCCTATCTGTATTCTGAACAGAATCCACAAAACAAAATCCTCTTTCAAAAGCTATAAAATACCTCACAAAAGCATACATACGTATCAAAGTCCTCCTTTAGGGCAGGTACGTTACTGAATCAGATCTCGTAAATGCAAACTAGGTGCTGTACAACTGTGTTGTTAACATGAGACAAACAAGAGTCTGACTTCGATGTGCATGCTCGGCTGTCAGCTTGCGTTAATACAACCGTGTCGCCAACATGTAGAAAACACGAGTAAACATCATTAAAGTCCTTCGTTTCGTCAAGCTAGACACAAGTTGTCAACATGAACCAAACAAGAGTCTGACTTCGATGTGCATACTCGGCTGTCAGTTTGCGTTAATACAACCGTGTCGCCAACATGCAGAAAACACGAGTAAACACCATTAAAGCCATTCGTTTCGTCAGGCTAGCCATAAGTTGGCAACATGAACCAAACAAGAGTCTGACTTCGATGTGCATACTCGGCTGTCAGTTTGCGTTAATACAACCGTGTCGCCAACATGCAGAAAACACGAGTAAACACGATTAACCCATTAAATCCCAAGTTTTTTTGGTCAGGAATTTCCACGGTTTTCTGTAATCTAAGTAATGTGAAGGGTTATGAGAGACAATATATAGTGGTTTTAATGCTTTATTTCCTGCAGTAAGCTTATAAGAAGCTGTCCTCAAATGAGGACACTGGGATAATATAATAGCTTTGTATAGTGATAATCTGTTAGCAAAGGATACTATAAAGAAAAACATATTCTTCTCTTTTTGTGTGTTTGATGCTGAAAACTTGTAAAAATAAATCTGATATTCTAAAAAAATATGATATAAAGTAACCCAATACAAATAAACTGAATCATGAAAGCCAATATATCATTTTGCATTCACTTTTTGTGATAAGGGGCAAAACATTCTATACAGAGTGTTACATTGCATTTAGCACAATATGTTCTTGGTTTCTTGGAGCAAGGTTTCCTTTGGCACTGTCTTTGTTGTTCCCGTTTTGTAACAACATGGTCCTTTCCGTCATACCTAACATCAGCGAGTTTCGTAGATGGGCCTGGTGCGTTACTTTTTCTCCCCAGTTGCTCTGCCTGCATCTCCCAACTTCAAATAAGGCACACATACTGCTCTTTTGAAGCTTACTAAGTCAAGGTGTTCCTTTCCTTGATGTAGGAATTTATGGATGATCCACGCATTTACAATCATCATGTCTAATACACGTGTGAAGAGCGGCCAATACAACTTCTTTCCCCGTAGAGAAGTTGCGTATTTCCCAGTCAACCAGTCATGGTGATCTACACCTCCCATATAAGCATTGTAGTTGTTCAGAACATTTGGCTGAGGAACATCACCTTTTGCTTTGATATCCCTTTGCCATCTCTTAACCTTTTTGACAGGTTCAATGGTATCATAATTCATTCCAACACAAACACACTTGTTGTCAGACCACCTGACAAAAAGAATTTCTTCATTTGTGTCAAACATATAATCATAGGTGCCTCGTTTCTCTTTTTTCATGATATTTGTTGGCCGTAAAGGACATTTGCTCAATCTGCTTTCCCTGACTGTGCCTGTGGCCTGATAACCGAGATTCCTAAGACGAACTAACAAATCATACCCAGTGAAAGAGTTGTCAAAGAAAACAGAATGAGAATTTGGTACTTTCACTGCCTCTAGCATTCTCAAAACAACCTTTGTTCCGAGTAGCAGGCCATCATTATCATCATTCCTAGAACTCTTGCCACAATACATGTCAAAATTATAGCAGTAACCTGAGGCTCCACATACAGCCCAGAATTTGTACCCAAATCTGATGGGTTTACCTCTCATAAACTGCCTCAATGAATTACGTCCATAGTACTTCACAATAATTTCATGTACAGATATGAATTCCTCAAATATGCCAAACTGCTGAAATTACTCTTTGGCTAGTGACAATAGAGACCTATTTTGAACCCTTTGTCATGTGTATTGTCCTTGGCATCTTCATTATTGCAAAAATGTATAAGACTTTTCACAAGCTGATAACGATTTCTTGACATTGCCCTTTGAATGATTGGGACCCCGAGATCTTCCTCACTTGACCAGTAATATCTCTCAGAAGGAACTTTGTGATATCCAGAAAATAGTAATATTCCAATTAATGTTTTCAACTCATCAACACTGAATGTAAAATCACACATATTTTTACATGAACTTGCATAGTGAACTGTCTCTTTGACAATGTGCTCATAGATGCCGGGAGTCATAAGTTTCTCAAACAGTTCCAGAGGTGATAAAGTATCTAGATTATCTTTCATTTTCTGCAAACAATCCCTGTAATATTCGGAACGCCCTTTGACCTTCCTGTATTCAGGAGTTTTGTGTTTCCATACGGGTTCAGAGTCACAAAATTTGCGTGTTTTTTTTGTGGATGATGTAGCAGCTTTAGCTTTATCTTCAGCATGTTCTTCTATCGGCACTCTATCCACATGAACTTCTAAGGCACCAGGCACATCTTGAACAGATATCTCACCCATTTCATCTTCAGCTATATCCTCCTCGTCAGTCAGTTCATCTACATCCGGTGGTACAATAATCACATCAGCTCTTTCAGCTGTATCTTCCTCTTCTTCCTCATCAAACAATAATTCAAGGGCTCTCTCAAGTGTGAGTGCAGAACGTTGTCTCTTCGCCATATGTGATGAAACAGAATAATATACATAAGTTTATAAAAGAGAATGATCATAATAAAATAAAACAAAAACAAAATAACAATTTATTCTGTTTTTTTTTTTTTTCTTAAATGTTGGCCTGTATTGGCCATGTGAGGGGAAACAGATCCCTCGCACATTGACACTACTATTATACAGTAATTATATAACTACTATAACTAAATAGTTGCACTATTATAATGCACCAACTTTTGAAGCAGTATTCAGTCAGATGTGTTGCCTACAACGATTCGAGCACAAATGACGTATTAGTGGGTGTAGCAGGCACCGTTATCCATGGCATGTTGTAACATGAATAATCAGAGGGAGTCGCAGGTTCTTTTATCGTTGTCCTGTTGTGACCTGTAGTAGCACATGCTTCTATTATATTGTCCCAGTGTCCTCATTTGAGGACAGGCATTTTATAACATTGCTGGCTTGCTGGGTACTAATAATAATTACCTGATATATAATGTACATGGTAAATCAGCGTCTTAGAAACATGTGACAACACCTATAATATCTGTGTCGATAGAGTAGTACTCTGTATTGAAGATGAAATATTGGCTTATTTGTGGCTCAATTTATCCCTGAAATTGGACCCCAACTAAATGCTTTTGTATGCATCAGTGAAACATAGTTTTAACATGAGGTTGTAGCAAAAACATTATAGCTTGTATTTCATGTATCTTTGAGTTATTCTATTCGCTTATTTATGAATATGACAATAATATACCCGGTGTCCTCAAATGAGGACACTGGGACATAATGGGTTAAAGCCATTCGTTTCGTCAGGCTAGCCATAAGTTGGCAACATGTTTCAGGTAGATAAACATATACGGTACGTCCACATATGCTATCAAACATGTAAGTAAGAGGTTTGTAACATAAGGTGGTGGTGAGGGGCTTACGCCAGAAGACGCTAAGTAGCTGCGGCCGAAGCCGTCACCTTTGATCTATGCGCTTGGACTGTTCGAATAGGCAAGTCACTGCTGAGAATCATAGAGGTGCAGGATTCGAGCCCACATTATAACACAACAAGGAAGAATATATATTCCTTGGAGTTCATTCTTTCCCCTCATCTTATTTGTCATTTATGTCTCTTTTCTTTAGTGTGCCTTCCAGTCACCCCCAACGTTACTTTCTACACACATTTTCGAATTGCGAAATTATCTAATAACTACATACATACATATACCAAGGCTTTTCCCCCCTTACTAGGGAGGTAGCTAAAAAGGAAAAGGCATAAAATAATTCCCACCCATTCCATCCCTGAAAACACTCCACACCCCTCCACCCTCCCTCCCATCTTAGCACCTCCTAGATGACGGGTCATCCCTGCACCCTGTCCACTGCCCTGGGTCAGAAGCAGTGTCACAAGACACAGCACATCCACAGCAAGGCCGCTTCATTAAAGTCGGCGACCCCCCTCTCCGTCCCCCCATATAAAGGAAATTATCTAATACCTACCAATAATTTTTTTCTTCCTCTCGATCCTCCTCTTCTTCTACATCTTTGGTATCTTCCTCCATTCATTTCTCCCCTTCCTTCTCTCCTCCCATGTCGCTTAATCTTACATTTTATTATCCTCGTCTCCCTTTCTCCTCTTAATCTTCCCCTCTACTCCTCTCTTCCTACCTATGTTTATCTTTACCTTCCTCTCTTCCCCCTTCTGTCTCCTCTTTATCACTCCTCGCTCTCTCCTACAGTTTTCAGATCTTACGTCCTTCATTTGGTATTTATGTATGTAAGGTCACCTTCCAATTCACCTCCGTACAGTAGAAGTCATCAACAATTCCCTTTACTGTTATGTTTGTTATTGTTTTTTGTTGTCGCTCTTTTTCTTGTTCCCCCTCTTTCTCCGCTCTTCTTTATATGGCCCACTATTTCTGGTCTTCCCTCTTCCTTGTTTTCCTCGCTTCTTCTCTTTCCTTCCTTGTCCGTTCAATGACTTCTCCTACGCACCTTTACTTTGTTTCCTCTCCCTTCGTTATTTCCATATTTTTCCTTTATTTTTTCCATCATTTCCTCTACGCTTTGCTCTATTGGTGCATTTTTCGTCATTGATCCTTAACATACGCCTATACCTCCTAATCCTTCTTCTTCTTTTCCTCCTTTCATTCTTCCCCTTTCTCCTCCTCCTCCTTTCCTTCCTCCTCCTCCTCTTCCTCCTCTGCTCCTCCTCCTCTTCCTCCTCTTCCTCCTCTCCTCCTCTTCCTCCTCTCCTTACTCCCCTTCTTCCTCCTTCTACTCCTTCTCATCACCCTCCTCCCCTCCTCTTCTTCTTCTTCCTCCTCGTCCTCTTCCTCATCCCTTCCTCCTCCTCTTCTTCCTCCTCCTCTTCCTCTTACTCTTCCAACGCCTCCTCCTCTTCCTTCTCCTCCACTTCTTCCTCCTCTTCCTCCACTTCCTCCTCCTCTTCCTCCTTGTACTTCTCTTCCTCCTCATCTTCCTCCTCCTCCTCTCCCTCCTCCACCTACATTTCCTCCTTCTCTTTCTCCTTCCTCCTCCCCTCTTCCTCCTCGTCCTCCTCTTCCTCCTCCTCATCTTTCTCCTCCTCCTACATTTTCTCCTTCTTTCTCCTCCTCCCCCACTTCCTCCTTGTCCTCCTCTTCCTCCTCCTTATCTTCCCCCTTCTCCTTCTCTTCCATCTCCTCCTCCACCTTCTCCTTCTCCTCGTCTTTCTTTTCCACCTTCTCCTCTTTTCCGTTTCTCTTTTACTTTACTCTTTTTCCCCTCTCTTCGTTTTATTTTCTTTTTATTTTATTTTTCTCTTGTTCTCTTTCTCTTCCTCTTTATTTTCTCTTCTTTCTCTTTTGCTTTCTCCCATCTGTTATCTCTTCATCCCTTTTCTCAACATCATTCTTTCTCTTTTCTTCTCTTTTCCTCTCTTTCACGTTCCCTCCTGCTCTCTTTTTCTTTTCCCTCTCTTTATTTAACTTATTTCGCTCTGCTTCTGTCTGCTTGCAAGTCTCCCTGACTGTCTGTCTCTCTGTCCGTCTGTCTGTCTTTCTGACTTTAATAGCCAGTCAATCTGTCTTTCTGTATGTCTGTTTGTGTGATCATCTCTCTTGTTCTGTTACCACTCTTTATTGTACTCTCTTTTCCGGTTACCTACCTCTCCCTCTTTCTGCCAGCCTCTTTTTTTCCTCTTTTTCCTCTTTTTCCTTCTATTTCTCCTACTACCCCTTCTCCTCCTCTTTTTTATTCTTTCCCTCTTCCTTCTCCTCCTCCTCCTCCTCCACCTTTCTTCTTTTCCCCTCCTCCTCCCCCTCTTCCTCCTCCTCCTCCTCCTCCTATACCTGCTCCTCCTATTCCTCGCCCTCCTGTTATTCCTCCTCCTCCTCCTTCTCTTCCTCCTATTATTCCTCCTCCTTCTCCTTCTTCTCCAATTCCTTTCTCCACTCCTCCTCCTCCCTTTATTCATCTCCTTTTCTTTGTTCTCATCCTCATCTACATCCTCTTTCCTTTTCTTCACTCCCTCCTCCTTCTCCTCCTTTTTCTTCATCTCCTCCTCCTCCATCTCCTCCTCCTCCATCTCCCCTCCTCCTCCTCCTCCTCCTCCTCCTCCTCCTCCTCCTCCTCCTCCTCCTCCTCCTTTTTCTGCTCCTCTCTCGATGCAAAGTCCCTCGTATTTCGTGGTCGAACTTCCTTCAGGTCCACCTCCCTGACTGGCGTCCCGACCGTGAAGTCGATTTGCTGGACTTTTTGTCTTCTATTAAGTTTCTCTATTCTCTTTTTCTCCTTTCGCTTCTCTCGTCTATTTTCTATTTTCCTCTTCCTCTGCCTCTTCCTAAGTTACCTGTTTTTCTTATCTTCCTGTCTCCTGTTCTGTCTTTCTTAGATACTTTTTATTCTCTTATGTTTCTATCTTGTCTTAGTTTCCCCTGCCTCACTATCTCTTACCCTAACCTACTTTTCATTCCCTTTCGTCTTTGACCATTTCGAGTTTTCTCCTATATATATTTTTTTTTCACTCAAAAAAAATCAGTTTTGGCTTAAAAAAAAAAAAAATGCTTTCTTATTCCATCCTTCTTGCCACAATTCTCTCCTTTCCAGTATGACGTAGCCCCGACGGATAGAATCGCTGGTTATTGGCAACGAAAGCTCCTCTTCTTCCTCCCTTTCTCCCCCCTCTTCCTTCGTTTGCCTCCTCTCCTCTTTATTGCGTAACTCCTCCTCCTCTTTCATCTTCTCTTTCTCTCTTCTTTCTCGTCTCTTTTCTGTCCTTCCCAGTCCTTCTCCTTCGTTCCTCAGCCTTCGTTTGTGTGCGTCTCACTCCAAGCCTTATCTCATCTTTTTCTCGCTTCAATTTTTCCTCACTCACAGCTCCATTTGACCCATTTTATCTTTCCTCGTCGTCCCTACCTTCACCTACAAGCATTTCCTCTTCTTACGCTTCTTCTTCTTCTATCCTATCCATCCTTACTCTCCTTTTTCTTTACCTCCTTTACGTCTCTTGTCTCCCCTTTGTCTCCTTTATTCTTCTCCTTTCTCCATCTCCTTATATATTCCTTTACGCCTCTTCCTCCTTCAACCATCTTCTTTCCTTCCTTTCCTCCCTTCCTCCATATTTCTCTTCCTTTCTTCCTCTCTTGTTTCTTTCCTCCTTATCTTCCTTCTCCTATTCCTTCCTCCCTTCCTTCCTTCCTTCCTTCCTTCCTTCCTTCCTACCTTCCTACCTTCCTACCTTCCTTCCTTCCTTTCTTTCATATCTTCCCTCCTCTATTCCTTCCTTAATTCCTACCTTCCTCCCTCTCTTCCTCCCTCCCTCCCTCTCTCCCTCCCTCTCTCCCTCCCTCCCTTCCTTCCTTCCTTCCTTCCTTCCTTCCTACCTTCCTTCCTTCCTTCCTACCTTCCTTCCTTCCTTCTTATCTTCCCTCCTCTATTCCTTCCTTCCTTCCTTCCTTCCTACCTTCCTACCTTCCTCCCTTCCTTCCTTCTTTCCTTCCTACCTTCCTACCTTCCTTCCTTTCTTCCTTCCTTTCTTTCATATCTTCCCTCCTCTATTCCTTCCTTCCTTCCTACCTTCCTCCCTCCCTTCCTCCCTCCCTCCCTCTCTCCCTCCCTCTCTCCCTCCCTCCCTTCCTTCCTTCCTTCCTTCCTTCCTTCCTTCCTTCCTTCCTTCCTTCCTTCCTTCCTTCCTTCCTTCCTCACTCACTCACTCACTCACTCACTCACTCACTCACTCACTCACTCACTCACTCACTCACTCACTCACTCACTCACTCACTCACTTCCTCCCTCCCTTCCTCCCTCCCTTCCTTCCTTCCTTCCTTCCTTCCTTCCTTCCTTCCCTCCTTCCTTCCTTCCTTCCTTCCTTCCTTCCTTCCTTTCTTCCTTCCTTCCTTCCTTCCTTCCTCACTCACTCACTCACTCACTCACTCACTCACTCACTCACTCACTCACTCACTTCCTCCCTCCCTTCCTCCCTCCCTTCCTCCCTTCCTCCCTTCCTCCCTCCCTCCCTTCCTTCCTCCCTTCCTTCCTTTCTTCCTTCCTTCCTTCCTTCCTTCCTTCCTTCCTTCCCATCTTTCTTCTCTCCTTTATTCCACCCTTCCTTCCTTCCTTCCCTCCTTCTCTCCTTCCATCCTCTCATTCATCTTCACTGCTCTCTCCAGTCGCTCTCCATCTCTACTCGATTCCCTCTCCCTTTCGTTCCTATACTTCAAATTCACAATTTTGTTCTTTTAGTCATATATTGCATTCACCTTTTTTTCTGCCCTGTAGCATCGTCTTTTTCTTCTTCATCTATCTGTTTTTTCCCTTCCCTCATTCCCTCTCTCCCTCCCTCCCTTTCTCCCTTCCTCTTTTCTATACTCCTTGACCCCTCCTCTCCTTGCTTTCTCTCTTCTTCTCTCTCTCCTCCTCCTTTCATTCTGCTCTTCCCTCTTTTCTCCTCTTCTTCCCTACTTCCCTCTCCCTCTCCCTCCCTTTCTCCCTTCCTCTTTTCTATACTCCTTGACCCCTCCTCTCCTTGCTTCCTCTCTTCTTCCCCTCTCTCTCTTCTCCTCCTCCTTTCATTCTCCTCTTCCCTCTCTTCTCCTCCTCTTTCCTCATTCCCTCGCCCTCTTCCTCTATTTCTCCCTTCCTCTTTTCTATACTCCTTGACCCCACCTCTCCTTCCTCTCTCTCTTTTTCCTCTCTCTCTCTTCTCCTCCTTTCATTCTCCTCTTCCCCCTTTTCTCCTCCTCTTTCCTTCTTCCCTCTCTCTCTTCCTCCATTTCTCCCTTCCTCTTTCCTATACTCCTTGACCCTTTCTCACCTTCCTACTCCTCTTATTCCTCTCTCTCCTTCTCCGCTCTTCTCTCTTTTCTTCTCCTCTTTCCTCCTTCCTCACCTGTCTTCTCTCCTTCCGTCATTTATCTTCCATCATTCTCTCCTCCCTCTTTCTCCTCCTCCCTCTTCCTCCTCCGTTTCTTTTCCTCCATCTTTCTTCCTTCCATCCTGTCCCGTCTTTCTTGTTTTTCTCTCCCTCTCTCCCTCTCTCCCTCTCTCCTCTCCTTCACTCCCTCTCTCCCTCTCTCCCTCTCTCCTTCTCTTCCCCTCTCCCTCTCTCCCTCTCTCCCTCTCTCCCTCTCTCCCTCTCTCCCCCTCTCCCCCTCTTCATTACCCCTTCCCTTCATCTTCTCTACCTCACTTCTCCTTTTCCTATCCTCTCTTTCTTCCTTTACACCTCCCTTCCTCTCTTCCTCATTCCTTCTTCATTCCTTCCTTTCCTTCCTAATTCCTCCCTCTCTCTTCCTTTCCTTTCTTCATCTTCTTTTCCTTCCTCCTTCCTCCCTTCCTCTATCCTCCTTCCTCCCCTCCTCTATTCCCCTTCCTCCCTCCTTCTTTCCTCGTTCATTCCTCCCTTTCTCCTCTTCCCCTCCCTCTCTCTTCCTTTCCTTTCTTCATCTTCCTTTCCTTCCTCCTTCCTCCCTCCTTCTTTCCTCCCTCCCTCCCTCGCTCCCTCTTCCTTTCCTCTTTGGGTCTTGTGGCTTATAAGCTGAGACCGACCATTCCAACCAATTGGACACATTTCAATTGCTTTAAACCTCCACCAAAACGTCTCCAGCACTGGAAAACATCTCCAACACTTGAAAATGTCTCAAGCACTGAAAAGTCTTTTTTTTTTTTTTTTTTTTTTTTTTTTTTTTTTTTTTTTTTTTTTTTTTTTTTTTTTTTTTTTTTTTTTTTTTTTTACTATTTGAAGACAAATCGTCACGTCTTCTTTGTGGCGAATGATTACTAATGATAATCTTTCTTCACGCACAATCTGAGGTTTTCTTTTCTTTCCTTTTTTTTTGTTTTATTTTGTCATTCTGTCGTCAACTCTGTGTTCGTAATTGATCAGTATTAACTTTGTTGTATCATGTTTCACCTCCCATCGCTTTCTCCCTCCTTCCCCCTCCCTTCCCCCCTCCCTCCCTCCCTCCCCCCTCCCCCTCCCTTCCCCCTCCCCCTCCCTCCTCCCTTTGCCCTCCCCCTCCCTCCCCCCTCCCTCCCACCTCCCTCCCCCTCCCCTCCCTCCCTCCTTCCCTCCCTCCCTCCGCCCTCCTCCTCCCTCCCCCTCCCCCCTCCCCTCCCTCCAACACCTTTCCCCTCTCCCCTCCCTCCCTCCCTCCCTCCCTCTTCTTCCAATTTTTATGCTTTCCCTCCTTTCGTCTGGTCAACCTTTACTCTTTCAAATAATTTCTCTGTTTCTGTTTTCATTTTTCTCTCTATTTCTCGCTTCATCTCTCTATATTCCTCTCTTTGCTATCTTTTCTTTCTTTCTACCTACTTCTTTTTCTCTCTCTCTCTTTATCTCTTATTTTTCTCTACATCATCTCTATTTCTTATCTCTCTATGCCCTCTCTCTTCATATCTCCCTGTATTTCTGTCTCTCTCTCTGTCTGTATATCTGTCTCTGTCTCTCTCTCTCTCTCTCTCTCTCTCTCTCTCTCTCTCTCTCTCTCTCTCTCTCTCTCTCCCTGCATTTCTTTTTCTCTTTCTCTCTTTCTCCTTCTTTCTCTCCTTATCTTTTTCTCTTTCTCTTTATCTCTTTCTCATTTTCTTTTTCTGTCTCTCTGTCTCTCTATCTCTCACTGACTCTCTCACTCTCTCTCTCTCTCTCTTCCTCTCTTTTTCTTTCTTTTTTCTCTCATTTTTGTTCGTTTCATTTCTTTGCCCCTTCCTCTTTCAAGTAGACTTTTGGCATTTTCCTTCGTTTTGTTTTTCTTCCCTTTCTCCTCTCTTTCTCTCTCTGAACATCCTATTCTCTCTTCTCCAGCAGTTTCCATTTTCTTTAAAATCCCGTGGCCCGTTTTTTATTTTCATTTCGTGCCCTCTTCCCATTTTCTCTATTCCCCTTCCTTCGTTAGCGATTCTTCCTACTTCCTCTTTTCTTTCTCTGTCCATTACTCTCTTTTGTTTTCATCTCTCTCTCTCTCTCTCTCTCTCTCTCTCTCTCTCTCTCTCTCTCTCTCTCTCTCTCTCTCTCTCTCTCTCTCTCTCTCTCTTTATCTATCTATCTATCTATCTATCTATCTATCTATCTATCTATCTATCTATCTATCTATCTATCTATCTATGTCTGTCTGTCTGTCTGTCTCTGTCTGTCGCTGTCTGTGTCTGTCTGTGTCTGTCTGTCTGTCTGTCTGTCTGTCTGTCTGTCTGTCTGTCTGTCTGTCTCTCTCTTTCTCTCTCTCTCTCTCTCTCTCTCTCTCTCTCTCTCTCTCTCTCTCTCTCTATATATATATATATATATATATATATATATATATATATCTCCCTCTCTCTCTATCTCTGTCTGTCTGTCTGTCTGTCTGTCTGTCTGTCTGTCTGTCTGTCTGTCTATGTCTCTCTCTCTCTCTCTCTCTCTCTCTCTCTCTCTCTCTCTCTCTCTCTCTCTCTCTCTCTCTCTCTCTCTCTCTCTCTCTCTCTCTCTCTCTCTCTCTCTCTCTCTCTCTCTCTCTCTATTCCTTTTACCATACCATCCTTTCTCTCTTGCTTTATTTTTCTCTCTTCTTCCCCCTCCTTTGTATATCTGCTCTTTGGCCGCCTCTTTTTCTTCTAAACCTCTCTTTCTTCACGCTGCTCTTCCACCTACTCTCCCCCCAGTTGCTCTTCCTCCACGTGCTCTTCCTCCACCTGCTCTTTCTGCACCTGCTCTTTCTCCACCTGCTCTTTCTCCACCTGCTCTTTCTCCACCTGCTCTTCGTCCACCTGCTCTTCCTCAACCTGCTCTTCCTCCAGCTGTTCTTCCTCCACCTGCTCTTCCTCCAACTGCTCTTCCTTCACCTGGTCTTCCTCCAGCTGTTCTTCCTCCACCTGCCTTTCCTCCACCTGCTCTTCCTCCACCTGCTCTTCCTCCACCTGGGCTTTCTGCACCTGGGCTTCCTTCACCTGCTCTTCCTCCACCTGCTCTTCCTCCACCTGCCTTTCCTCCACCTGCTCTTCCTACACCTCCTCTTCCTCCAGCTGCTCTTCCTCTACCTGCTCTTCCTCCAGCAGCTCTTCCTTCACCCGCTCTTCATCCACCTGCTCTTCCTCTACCTGTTCTTTTTCAATTTAATTCTCCTCCACTTCCTCTTCAATCTCTCGCTGATGTCGATGTCTGCTCTTTTTCTCCTCTTTTTCTTATTTCTATTTAACCTCTTAATTTTCCTTCTAACGCTTTTTATCGCTCCTCTTTACATTTTTTTTTTTTTTTACTTTTCAACGTTCTTTATCCACTCCTTGTCTTGTTTCGTTTTGTGCTTGTCTTGTCTTGTCTTGCCCTGTCTCTTCTTGTCTCTTCATGCCTTGTCTTGTCTTGTCTTGTCTTGTCTTGTCTTGTCTTGTCTTGTCTTGTCTTGTCTTGTCTTGTCTTGTCTTGTCTTGTCTTGTCTTGTCTTGTCTCTTCTTGTCTCGTCTTGTCTCGTCTTGTCTTGTCTTTCCTTGTCTTGTCTTTTCTTGTCTTGTCTTTTCTCGTCTTGTCTCTTCTTGTCTCTTCTTGTCTTTTCTTGTCTTGTCTTGTCTCTTCTTGTCTCTTCTTGTCTCTTCTTGTCTCGTCTTTTCTTGTCTTGTCTCTTCTTGTCTCTTCTTGTCTCGTCTTGTCTTTTTTTTTGCCTTGTCTTTTCTTGTCTTGTTTCTTCTTGTCTCTTCTTGTCTCTTCTTGTTTCTTCTTGTCTCTTCTTGTTTCTTCTTGTCTTGTCTTGTCTTCCTCGTTTACTGTGGCTACTTCATACTACCATTATCATCTTTTTTTTCTTTTCTTTTTTTTTTACTCCAAATCTCCTTCCAACACGAGCACTGTCACACTCACTCACATGAACCCAACGATCTTCCCCCTCCTCCTCCTCTTCCTGTTCCTCCTCCTCCTCCTTTTCCTGTTCCTCCGCTCCCCCTCCTCCTCCACCTCCTCCTCTTCCTCCTCCTCCTCCTTTTCATCGTCACTCACTTCTCTCGTAAACTTTTTTTTCCAATCCTTTCCCTGATAAGCTCCTTGTATTCTTCTTCTTCTTCTTCTTCTACCCCTAATTTTTTTCTTTCTGTGATCCTATCACATGGCTTACTTCCCCTATTTCTCTTCCTACTCTTTTTCACCTCTTTACTATACGCTTTTCTCCTCTATATTCTTTCTCTTTCCCCTTGTATTCCTTTCCTCTCTCTCTCTCTCTCTCTCTCTCTCTCTCTCTCTCTCTCTCTCTCTCTCTCTCTCTCTCTCTCTCTCTCTCTCTCTCTCTCTCTCTCTCTCTCTCTCTCTCTCTCTCTCTCTCTCTCTCTCTCTCTCTCCCTCTCTCTCTCTCTCTCTCTCTCTCTCTCTCTCTCTCTCTCTCTCTCTCTCTCTCTCTCTCTCTCTATATATATATATATATATATATATATATATATATATATACATATATATATGTATATATATATATATATGTAGATAGATATATATAGATAGATATATATCGCTTCCTCTCTTTCTCTCTTTTTCTCTTAATCTCTCTATCTATCTATCTATCTATATCTATCTCTCTCCCCTTCTCTCTCTCTTTCTCTCTCTCTCTCTCTCTCTCTCTCTCTCTCTCTCTCTCTCTCTCTCTCTCTCTCTCTCTCTTATGCATGTGTCCTCCTTCTTCTTTTCTTCTAAGAGTCTTTTTGCCTTTTGTGTCCCGTTTGTTTTGTCGGGTGCTGCTGTCCCCACCTTGGACAGCGACATGACGTCATCGACTTTCTTCTTGCTCGAAGAATTCAGGCCTTCGATGGTCCCAGAGGTACCACTTCTTCACCAGAAGCTCCTCTAACTCAGTTGCAGTTCCTCCAGTGTCTACCCCCATTCTTCCTCGATAACCCCCCCACCCTAACTACCCTTGCTAACCTTCCTAGCTCCATTCTAAAACCATTCCAATTCTCTTTATACCATCCCCCCCCCCACCACACACAGTTTGTCCTCTTCTCTCTGCCTCTGCTCGCTCGGTGTTCTTTCGCTCTACACTTAGGTTCTGACAGATTTCTAAACGGAGGTGCCTTCCTGAGGACAACGAATGTAAAGAAGGAGGTGGTTTTAGGAGTAAAGGAAACTAGATGAAGTTTTGAAGTAAAGGAAGATTCTAAGGAGCGTTAAGGGTGTTGGAGGTTGAGGTTGAGAGAGTAGGGGAGAAGGGAGAGGGTAGAATGAAGTAGAGGAAGTTCTTCGATGTATAAGTATTGACGTTAGGGAAGAAAGGACTAGAAAGAGAAGAAGAAGAAATACTCGGAGTTCGATTGAGGTGATGAGTTCTTCGCAGAGAAATTCAGGGAGAAGGGAGAGGGTAGACTGAAGTAGAGGAAGTTCTTCGATGTTAGGTATCGACGTTAGGGAAGAAAGGACTAGAAAGAGAAGAAGAAGAAATATTCGGAGTTCGATTTAGGTGGTGAGTTCTTCGCAGAGAAATTCAGGGAGAAAGGAGAAGGAAGACTGAAGTAGAGGAAGTTCTTCGATGTTAAGTATCGACGTTAGGGAAGAAAGGACTAGAAGGAGAAGAAGAGGAAATACTCGGAGTTCGATTGAGGTGGAGGGTCCTTCACATAGAATCTATCGTGGCGCCGCTTGTCCTTTTGGTTTTGGTTCTTCGCCAAATTTTGGACTTCGACTCTTCTCGTGTAAGGTCTCCTACCGCCATTGTTTGTTCAAAGACTCAAACGCATACACACAGGCTCATGTGCCTATACACACTCGTTTGCAAACACACACACACACACACACACACACACACACACACACACACACACACACACACACACACACACACACACACACACACACACACACACACACACACACACACACACACACACACACACACACACACTCACACACACACACACACACACACACACACACACACACACACACACACACACACACACACACACACACACACACACACACACACACACACACACACACACACACACACACACACACACGCAGTTGGTAGAACGATGTACTACTAGCATGGTGGTGCGCGTAGTGCTTGGTTCGAATCCTGCCCAGGGCCGAAATTAATTTCGGTACAGCTGCGCTTCGGGTCGTTACTCTGACTCTCGTGGGCGGGGAGTTGGGGGTGTGTGTGTGTGAAAGGTCATAGCATTACCCATAGATCGGACCTACGAGTTCTGAGCTCTCTTCCAGGAGGGAAATAGCTGTCGATCACGAGTCGAACACGTGATCCAAAAGACCAAGTGAATACACACACACACACACACACACACACACACACACACACACACACACACACACACACACACACACACACACACACACACACACACACACACACACACACATTTGTAAACCTAGTACACAAAGATTATAATTTTTTGTCTTTTCTTGTCTTGCCTTGCCTTAAATTGCCTTGTCTTGCCTTGTTTTGTCTTACCTAGCCTTGCCTTGTTTTGCCTTGCCTTGTCTTGTCTTGTATATCTTGTCTTTCCTTACCTTGCATTGCATTGCCTTTCCTTACCTTGTCTTTCCTTGTTTTGTCTTGTCTTACCGTGTCTTGTCTTGTATTGTCTTATCTTTCCGTACCTTCCATTGCCTTGACTTTCCTTGTCTTGTCTTGCTATGCCTTGTCTTGTCTCATTTTTTCTTGCCTTTTCTTCTCTTGCTATGGCTTGCCTTGTCCAATCAAATTAAGTCTACCTTCATCTTGCCTAGTTTAATCTAGTTTAATTTTCCCGAAACCTAGTTTACTTTCATCTAACTTAGCTTCACCTATTCCACTTTTGTTTGACCTATTTTTTTTTTTTCTGGCCTTCTCTTCTGCCTTTTTCTTTTTTTCGTCTTTTCTGTTTTAGCTCCTTGTGATTACAAGGCTCGCCGACGATGTTTGTAATCGAGCAATTCATCTGTTTTTTCCCCTTAATGAATTTTCCCCCGCAAGCTAATTTCCTGCATGCAATTCTTCTACTTATTTTGCGCAATTAATCTGTGCTCACTTACCACCCCCACCCCCTTCACATCACTCTTTGCTTAATATACTGGGTCATTTCTTCTACATGGTCGTTTGACTTTTCTTTGTCCTTTCCCCGTCGCCGCTCGAACTCGACAAAATACGCAAACATCCACGAGTAGACTTGTGTATGTGTCCACACAAGAATTTCTGGTACAGAGGTTTGTGTCTCGATTTCATAAACTGTGGTACCGAGTGTGTACCCCATTTAAGACATGAACGCCTCCGCTAACACTACTCTCTGTTACTTTTTCCCATTGAGAAATGGGAGGAAATGTGTGGTATGAGTATGTTCAAAGCGTTATTTATATATCTTAGTACTTATCGATCTTATGTACAGCACATCGTGAGTGACTTCACACATACACATGCACACACTTCCATGCATACATACACAAACACACATACACACATGTATATACAACTCGTGGCACAGTTGGTAGAGTTCCCGACCGCCACTACGGTGGTCAGGGTTCAAATCCCACCCAGGGCTGAAACAATTTCAGTATCACTGCACTGCGGGTCGTTACTCACTCTCGTGAGCGGGGAGTTGGTATGTGTGTGCGTGTAAGATCACAGCATTACCCATAGATCGGTTATATAAGCTCTGATCTCTCTTCCGGGAGGGAAATAGCTGTCGATCTCGAGTCCAACACGTGATACATGATGATGGTGAATCACACGCAAAGAGATGCACAAAATCTTGCGCGCTCACGAATGTTCGTGGACGTTATAAAGAAGAGTGGGAGACGGGAAGGAGGGAAGAAGGAGGAGATGGAGAGGGGGGGGAGGTGGTGAGGGGAAGAGCCGTGAATGAGAAAGAAACTGGATTGACAGACTGGCTAATTGACAGTGGAAGAAAGAGGGACTCGTGAATAGATCCAGAGGCTGAGGGGGAGAGGACAGAAAGGCATGTTGGCAGACAGGAAAAGGCAGGTAGACAGAGACAAAGGCAGGACGACAGACTTAAAAAAGAAGGGCATGAATGCATACTAAGAAAAACAAATACTAATAGGCTGAGACAGATAAAGAGAGGAAGACACAGAAAGCAGACAAGAGAAAAACAGACAAAAGACAAACAGACAAAAGGCAGAAGAAATTACGACAGACAAAAGCAAAGACAGATAAAAACTAAACTGATAAAGATAAGGACAAGAAGATAAAGACAGTAAGACAAACACAATAAGAAAAAAACTAGCGACAGATGAAAACAGACAAATTAAGCAACACAGACAAAGACAAAATTAAGGCAGAGAATACAATATAGCTGACAAACAGGAAATGAAAATTATCACATATGGACTAATCTTCAAAACCCAAAGAGTAGATTTTGGAATATAGATGGAAGGTAAGAAAGCGTCGATAAAAATTTGAAACTAATAAAGGCAGATGCTCGGGGATCAACAGTATATTAGACCTTTTGATTATAACTGTAGAGAAAAATGAGAAAATGGACTGATATGGACTAGTGATAGGTCAGAGACAAGTAACGGTGAACAATTGCAATTCATAACACTGAGAGGTTTTATATATATATATGTATATATATATATATATATATATAAAAATATATGTACAGTATATATATATGTATATATATATATATATATATATATATATATATATATATATATTCGTGTTTTTACGTAAGTACCGTTTTTAAATAAAAATGAAACAAGTAGACTTTTCGTAACAATCTTATTTTTACATGAAAGCCTATACTGTAATCTATTTTTCAACATAATTACGGAATCATCTGACCGTGTTAAAGTTTGTTTGTGAGTATTTGAAATGCCTCCTCTGATTGAGAATGCCACCGACTGTGAAATACGCGCTGTGATCCGTTTTCTTACTGCTAAAGGCGTGAAAGTGGCTGAAATTCATCGTCAGATCAGTGAAGTGTATGGAAAAAATATTATAAGTGATTGGACGGTGCGGAAATGGGTGAGAGCTTTTAAAGATGGCCGTACAAATGTGCATGAGGAACGAAGTGGACGATCTTCACTCATTACTGATGGTTTGGTATAGAAAGTTGATGAAAAAGTGAAAGAAAACAGACGCTTTACGATATCGTCGTTATCTGATTAGTCTCCTGAAGTTTCAAGAAGTGTGGTTTATGAAGTTGTGACAGAACACTAAAACTATCGAAAGTTATGTTCACGCTGGGTACAAAAAATGCTGACGGAGGTTCAAAAAAGCACACGTTTAACCAGTTCTTTGACTTTCCTGGAGAGGTATAGCCAGGAAGGTGACCAGGTTTTAAGCCAAATTGTCACAGGAGACAAAACATGGGCGGATTACTTTACACCGGAATCAAGGCAGTAATCCATGGAATGGCGGCATTCGTCATCACTCAGGAAAGTCAAGTTCAAGCAAACAATTTCAGCCCAGAAAATCATGTCTATCGTGTTTTGGGACAGGAAGGGGGTGTTGCATTTTTTTGCATTGTGGTACCACAATAAACTCTACAACTTATTGTTCGACTTTAAAAAAATTGAGCAGTGCAATCCAAAACCAAAGGCTTTCACGCCTTTAGCAGTAAGAAAACGAATCACAGCGCGTATTTCACAGTTGGTGGCATTCTCAATCGGAGGAGGCATTTCAAATATTTACAAACAAACATAAACACGGTCAGATGATTCCGTAATTATGTTGAAAAGTAGACTAGAGTACAGGCTTTCATGTAAACTTTTTTACGAAAAATCTACTTATTTCATTTTTATTTCAAAGCGGTACTTAAAAAACACGCCTCGTGTATACATATACATATGTAATATATATATATATGTATATATATATATATATATATATATATATATGCAAAGTAGACCACTTGGAAAAAGAAACTAACGAAACAGAGTGCTTTTGTATATTACATTTTCAGTGCATAAGTGAACACACATACCCGTGTTCTTATTAGCATACACACACACACACACACACACACACACACACACACACACACACACACACACACACACACACACACACACACACACACACACACAAATATATATATATATATATATATATATATATATATATATATATATATATATATATATATATAGTGGGAGTGGGTGTGGGTGTGTGGGTGGGGGTGATGGTTGGTGTGGGTGTGTGGAGAGAGAGAGAGAGACAGTAGAGTATTGCTAGGACGGAGAGGATAGCTAGTACAGTAAGAAAAACCTGATTGATGAGCAGCAGGAGATTTAGTGATTAGAGGAAAAAGGAACAGTAAATAAAGGCAAAGGATAGAACTAAAAGGCACAGAAAATAGATGGAAGCGAGCTGAAAGCTCTTAAGCAATTCATGTCAGAACCACAGTATGGACTGAATCTAGACAAACACCATACGAGTATGTTCAGCTAATAAAAAAAAATCCGCTTGGTTGAGCTATGTCCCAGTTGAGCAGGACGTTAAACATTTGTGTCTGAGTTTTCTTCTCAACCGAATACAAGTGTTTGACCTCAAATAAAACGAAATATTTGAAGTACGACATAGGCAGAGATGGGTCTCGGAGGGAACTTCATATCGTAGCTGACTGAAAGCGTCTGAACATAAGAACATAAGAATGAAGGAGACTGCAAGAGACCATAAAGCCTACACTAGGCAGCTCCATATAAGGCCTACACTAGGCAGCTCCATATAAGGCCTACACTAGGCAGCTCCATATAAGGCCTACACTAGGCAGCTCCATATAAGGCCTACACTAGGCAGCTCCATATAAGGCCTACACTAGGCAGCTCCATATAAGGCCTACACTAGGCACCTCCATAATAAGGCCTACACTAGGCAGGTCCATAATAAGGCCTACACTAGGCACCTCCATAATAAGGCCTACACTAGGCAGCTCCATATAAGGCCTACACTAGGCACCTCCATATAAGGCCTATACTAGGCAGGTCCATATAAGGCCTACACTAGGCAGGTCCATAATAAGGCCTACACTAGGCACCTCCATAATAAGGCCTACACTAGGCAGCTCCATATAAGGCCTACACTAGGCAGGTCCATAATAAGACCTACACTAGGCAGCTCCATAATAAGGCCTACACTACTCGTAGGCAGGTCCATAATAAGGCCTACACTACTCGTAGGCAGGTCCATAATAAGGCCTAAACTAGGCAGCTCCATAATAAGGCCTACTCTAGGCAGGTCCATAATAAGGTCTATACTAGGCAGCTCTGGCTAAAACGGGTCAAGAAAGTACAGCTCTTGTAAAGGGACTAGCTAAATAAGACAAGACTGGTAGTCGGGGACAAAATTGGATCTTGTTTATTTCGTTGTCGATAATTGGCACTGTTGCCCGTGGGGAGTTAAAGCTGGTAAAGATTTCAGAAGGGTAACTGAGTGGAGGGATAGCACAGGTTAAAAAACATGTTGGGACTTGCCTCTGGTCATAAAAGATATGTTGCTTGGCTCTCGTATATTATGTGGTGAGGAGCATACACAATTAGGCGCTTAGCTGAATTCATATCCATCATCTTTGCTCTATTGTGCGGTTATGGTGGTATTCTTAAAAAAAAAAATGTACAAATCTTATATAAATCCTTTCAAGGGCAATATCTATATAAGGAAAGAATTTTTTAAGGATATCACCGTAAGATTCTTACTGTGGTATTCTTAAAAATCCTTATATAAATCTTATATAAATCCTTCCAAGGGAAAGATTTATATAAGGAAAGTATTTTTTTAAGAATACCGCCGTAAGATTCTTACGGTGATATTCTTAAAAAAAAAATCCTTATACAAATCTTATATAAATCCTTGGAAGGGAAAAATCTATATAAGGAAATATTTTTTGATAAGAATACCACTGTAGGAATCTTACGTTGATATTCTAAAAAGAATCTTTCCTTATGTAAATCTTTCCCTTCCAAGGATCTATATAAGATCTATATGAGGATTTTTTTTTTTAACACCACCGTTCAACTGTTGGGACAGGTTACGGTGACTACTGGAAATCGGAAAAAGTTGGCGGGATTCGAACCCACAGCTAAGCGAATGCGAGACCAGTACGCTACCGTTTACGTCACCAACACACACAGGTGTCACTAGATCCCATAGAATTATGTATTAACCCATTCAACTTATGTCAACCGCTTGTGGTGTAAATACGAAAAACCGGATATGGTAGGCCTCGCGCCGGCCCGTACATCCGAATATCATCTGATGCAGCTTGACCACGCGAGGATTGACGTCATATTTTTCTGGTGTTTGATCAAACATTTTAATGTTTTATGATTTTTTGTTTTATCTGACCAAATGACAAGAATCTTGTCATCAGAGTTTAAAGGGTTAAGGTCACGTGATCACTACTTCATACGGAGTCAGATGCAGAGATAAACAAAGTGAGGGGGAAGAGAGAAATTGTTTCCTGCATAAATCAAGTTAAGCTTAAATGAACCATTTCCTTTTTAAATGCATAAATTGAATCGAACTGGAGTTGAAGATTTCTCTATTACAAATTAGATTAATTGAATAAAAGATTAATTTTAATTTAAATATGAATTAGATTGGATTAAGTCAGCTTTAAATACATAAATTAAATAAAACTGGGATTGAAGATTTCTCTATTACAAATAAGATTAATTGAATACAAGATTAATTAGAACTTAAATATGAATTAGATTAGATTAAGTCAGCTTTAAAGGCATAAATTGAATCAAACTAAAATTGAAGATTTCTCTATTACAAATTAGATTAATTGAATAAAAGATTTATTTGAATTTAAATATGAATTAGATTGGATTAAGTCAGCTTTAAAGGCATAAATTGAATCAAACTGGAATTGAAGATTTCTCTATTACAAATTAGATTAATTGAATAAAAGATTAATTTGAAATTAAATATGAATTAGATTGGATTAAATCAGCTTTAAAGGCATGAATTGAATCAAACTGGAATTGAAGATTTCTCTATTACAAATTAGATTAGTAGAATAAAAGATTAATTTGAATTTAGAAATTAGATTGGATTAAATCAGATTTAAAGGCATAACTTGAATCAAACTGGAATTGAAGATTTCCCTAATATAAATTAGATTAATTGAATAAATGATTAAATCTAATTCAAATCTGAATTAGATTGGATTAAGTCAGATTTATTATGAACTGGTATTGTGTTGAGCTGATATAAAATAAACTGACCCTAGCCCTGTCTATAATTTCTATCAGTGGCGTCATGGGTAGCATGCTGGTCTTGTATTCGGTAAGGTGGGTTCAAATCTCTCATTCCTCACCAATTTCCAGCAGTGATTGTCATCATACTCAAAAGCACAAGCAGACTGAACAATGGAGACGGCTCCTCACCTTCTTCAGGTCTTGGCTGCGTTTTACTGCCTTACAGTTTGGTGACAAAGCTTTAGGTTTTAAGTCGTTGTTAGCCAGCTGAGTTTTAAGTCGTTGTTAGCCAGCTGAGTTTTAAGTCGTTGTTAGCCAGCTGAGTTTTAAGTCGTTGTTAGCCAGCTGAGTTTTAAGTCGTTGTTAGCCAGCTGAGTTTTAAGTCGTTGTTAGCCAGCTGAGTTTTAAGTCGTTGTTAGCCAGCTGAGTTTTAAGTCGTTGTTAGCCAGCTGAGTTTTAAGTCGTTGGTAGCCAGCTGAGTTTTAAGTCGTTGATAGCCAGCTGAGTTTTAAGTCGTTGTTATCCGGGTGAGGTTTAAGTCGTTGTTAGCCAGGTGAGTTTTAAGTCGTTGTTAGCCAGCTGAGTTTTAAGTCGTTGGTAGCCAGCTGAGTTTTAAGTCGTTGTTAGCCAGCTGAGTTTTAAGTCATTGTTAGCCAGATGAGACAGCTGGTATAGGAAAGAGGCCTGGTGCCATTCGACCAAATTCTTTGACAGCTGATTAAAATCGTCTGCGGCTGAGTGAGGACAAAACCTGCAGAGAGAGTCTCAAGGTCACTGGAGTTGCAGCAAGTTTTGAAATACGCCGCAAGTCGAGCCATAACTCAGGAAGAGACCTTTGTGCGACTTAAAAGATCGTGAGAACATCTAAATAACGTGAGAAAACCAAAGCTTTTCCGTGTGAAACGATACATGGGTGATACTAAGACGTGACTGACAATCACGTGAGAGGAACACGTCGTGAGAGCTGAGACCAAAGGACATTCTCACCGTGACGTAAGAAGACAGAAGGGCCGTGACACTCTCACCGTGACGTGAGAAGGCAGAAAGGCCGTGACACTCTCACCGTGACGTGAGAAGGAAGAAGGGCCGTGGCACTCTCACCTTGACGTGAGAAGGAAGAAGAGCCGTGGATAGAAATAAAACTACAACGTGAGAGGTACCTGAGGACCATTATAAAAATAGTGTCTGACAGTGAGAAGTAAAGGAAGCGCAAGCGTCCAGGAGGGAGAGGTTCGTGAGAGAGCCGTCCAGTGACGTGAGAGAGGGCGTGAGAACCAGCAGTGTGATGTAAGAAGCGAGATCGAGGAGATGGATGATGACTGAGAAGATCTGCCGGTTCAAGAGCAGCTGTGAGGTGACGGCTTCGGAAAAAAACTATTCAAGAAAAAGAAGAATCCCATTTCGTTGGTTGTACGCGGAGGTTATATCGGTTATATCTTTAGGGACAAAATCGTGATGAAGAGGTAGATTCATAGAGAGTAAAGGAGAGTCTTAAGGAGAATCAAGGAAATGGGGAACAATATGAGTCATATCAGACAATTTTTATTTTATCTATTTATTTCTATTTATTTATCTATTTATTTATTTATTTATTTATTTATCTATTTATTATTATTATTTCTTTATGAATAGCGGGTGGAAAAGGATTAGGGTGGAAGAAAAACGTTGGAAAGGAATTAGGGAGTTGAAAAAAAAAAAGAATTATGAAAAGTTTGGTAAGGGATTCTGGCTGGGGTTAAGAGGCATGAAAATACTCATGACAATGGAAGACCAAGGTGAGGAGCATACACCAGGAGGCACTGAGTAGCTACAGCTGTAGCTGTGACCTTTTGCGCTTTACTCTTTAGGGAACTGTTGGGACAGGTAGTTACTGCCGGGAATCGGAAAGGATTGCAGGATTCAAACCCACAACTAAGTGAATGCGAAACTAGTACGTTTTCGATTAAACCACCTGTGCATTCATGGAGACAATAGCTATAACATAACAAGATTAAGTATAAGAAAAATAGAAAGAAAATGTAATGGATTTTTTGCAGAGATATGGGAAGAAAAAAGAAATGGGGAAATTTGGATATAAGAGATAGAGAAATAGGTGGATAAGAAAAATAAAGAGAAGGAATGGAGTATGAAGAGAAACGTAGAAAGAAGAATAGGGAATTGTCGAATCTTGTATAGGACGGAGCTAGAGAGAAAGGAAGGAAAGAGAGAAGAGAAGAGAGTAGAGAGAAGGACAGTGGAATTTCAAATTGACGTCAAACCGAAAGGGGGAAAAGGAAAAGGATTCTGAATTGGAGTGGAAGACAATAGTAAGATAAATAGGGAGAAAAGAGAAGAGAAGAGAAGAGAAGAGGAGAGGAGGTAAGGATAAAGAAGGGACGAATGGGGAAAGTAAGAAAATTGAAATGAAAATGACGAAAAACAGGAAGAGAGAGGAGGTGGAAACGGAAAATGACAAGAAGGAAACTGAGTTTATTTGTTTGTTATTATTTGTTTGTTATTATTTGTCTGTTTGTTTATTATCATCTATTTGATTTTCATTTATTATTTATTTGTTAATTTATCATCATTTACTATATAACTGTTGGTTTATTATTTATCTATTTTATTTATTATTATTTATATTATTATAATCTTATCTATTTATTTGTTTATTTATTTATCTATTTATTTATTTATTTATTTATTTATTTATTTATTTATTTATTTATTTATTTATTTATTTATTTATTTATTTATTTATTTATTTATTTATTTATTTATTTACTTATTTATTTACGTTTTTCGCATCCGACCTAGTTATGGACCAAAAGGTCTCCTGTCGTCATGCTCCTCCTTTGTAATCCTTAGTAAGTGACAAAGAGAAGAAAGTGAAATATTATCAAACTTGAGAAGAAAGAATCAACCCTTTGATTTCCAAAAATCATTTAATGAATAAAATCACCTGGAAGCAGTTGTGGTCAAGATCTGAAGACAAACGTGGCAGTGAGAGAGATAATTGGTAAAGGTGAAGGGTCTGGAAGACGCAGAGGAAGATTTCATCAATTGAGGTCATTTCGCCCGCTGGGGAACGGAGTTCCTGAAAACCACTAGAGAAGTGGAATGAAACAGCTTAAGTAAGTGTGTGTGTGTGTGTGTGTGTGTGTGTGTGTGTGTGTGTGTGTGTGTGTGTGTGTGTGTGTGTGTGTGTGTGTGTGTGTGTGTGTGTGTGTGTATTTGTATATATTTGTATGTATTTGTATGTATTTGTATGTATTTGTATGTATTTGTATGTATTT
>NC_134778.1:4011132-4018632 GCF_046742065.1 Oratosquilla oratoria
AGATACTGCGAGATACAAAGACGGGACATCACGAGTATAGCTCCCCTTCTCGTAAGATACATACATATATATACCAAAGGCTTTTTCCCCCTTATAAGAGAGGTAGCCAAAAACCAAAGGCATAAAAACCACTCCCACCCATTCCAGCGCTGTGGTAGTGGTGTGTGTGGGGGTGCGGGTGCGGGGGGGGAGAAGAATACCGCCACTAATCCTTCCCACTTGAATCGTGAGAGGCGAAAAAAACGGGACGGGGATTAGGACTAGGCATCCCTCTCCCTGGAGCCCCATAGGGGACATTGCTTAAAAAAAAAAAAAAAAAAAAAAAAAAGGCAGTAGTAAAACTTCCCGTAAGATACAATTAGGTAAATACAACTAGGTAAACACACACACACACACACACACACACACACACACACACACACACACACACACACACACACACACACACACACACACAAACACACACACACACGTACACAGACACACACACACACACACACACACACATACGCACACACGTACATACAAACATACAGTGTGTGTGTGTGTGTGTGTGTGTGTGTGTGTGTGTGTGTGTGTGTGTGTGTGTGTGTGTGTGTGTGTGTGTGTGTGTGTGTGTGTGTGTGTGTACGTCCAATTACTCCAAGTAACGAAACAGAATATGAGGATCCTCTGCGAAAGAAGAAGACAGAAAGAAAATAGACAAAGGGGACTTTGACAACAAAATTACTCCTGAAGTGCGACGTCATTGCAGGCAGGAGAGAAGAGTAGGAGGAGGAGAAAGATAAGGAAGAGGACGAGTAGGAGGAAAAGAGGGAGGACAGTGGAAAGAAAAGTACAAGAAGAAAGGATATCAGGAAAAGTGTAGCAAGTAGTAGTAGTAGTAGAAGAAGGAGAAGGAGGAGGGGGAGGAGGAGGAGAAGAAGGAGGAGGAGGAAGAGGAGGAAGAGGAGAAGGAGAAGGAGGAGGAGTAATATGGGCACCAAGGGGAGGAAGGAAAAGAGGAGGAGGAGGTAGACTAGAGGAGGAGGAAGAGGAGGAGGAGGAAGAGGAGGAGGAGGAGGAGGAGGTGGAATAATATAGGGACCAAGGGGAGGAAGGAGAAGAGGAAGAGGAGGTAGACTGGAGGAGGAGGAGGAGGGGGAGGATGGAGGAGGAGGTGGAGGTGGAATAATATAAGGACCAAGGGGAGGAAGGAGAAGAGGAGGAGGAGGAGGAGGAGGAGGAGGAGGAGGAGGAGGAGGAGGAGGAGGAGGAGGAGGAGGAGGAGGAGGAGGAGGAGGAGGAGGAGGAGGAGGAGGAGGAGGAGGAGGAGGAGGAGGAGGAGGAGGAGGAGAAGGAGGAGGAGGAGGAGGAGGAGGAGGAGGAGGAGGAGGAGGAGGAGGAGGAGGAGGAGGAGGAGAAGGAAGGAAGGAAGGAAGGAAGGAGGAAGGAGGGAAGCAGTGAAGCAGTAGAGGGAGTCTGGTCAAGGAAAGGTGAGTGTGGTTCTGGTCATCACGAGGATTGCACTTGGCCTCCTGCTGCCGACAATGCGTTCACGAAGGCCAGGAACAAGGGAACAGAAAGGCCCGGAGGAACGGGAGCGGAGGGGAGGGGAGAAGGAAGGGAGGAGAAAAAGGGGAAGGGGGAGGAGGAAGGGGAGAAGGCAGGGAGGAGGGAAAGGGGAAGGGAGGAGGGGAAAGGGGAAGGGAGAGGAGGAAGGGAGGAGAGGGAGGGTGGAGGAAAGGGAAGGGGAGAGGAAGAAGGGGAGAGGAAGAAGGGGAGAAGGCAGGGAGAAAGGAAAGGGGAAGGGAGGAGGGGAAAGGAGAAGGGAGAGGAGGAAGGGAGGAGGGAAAGGGGGAAGGAGAGGAGGAAGGGAGGAGAGGGAGGGTGGAGGAAAGGGAAGGGGAGAGGAGGAAGGGGAGAAGGCAGGAAGGAGGGGAGAAGGAAGGAAGGAAGGAGGGAAAGGGGAAGGGAGAGAAGGAAGGGAGGAGGGAAAGGGGAAGGGAGAGGAGGAAGGGAGGAGAGGGAGGGTGGGAAGAAGGGTAATGGAGGGGCAAGTGTAGGCATCAGGGAAGGGAGCAGGAAGGGAGGAGAAGGGAGAAGATACGGAAAGGAAAGAAGAAGATAGGGAGGGGGAAGGGAGGAGGAAGGGAGGGGGAAGGGAGGGGGAAGGAGGGGGGAGAAAGGGGAAGAGAGGAGCAAGGGAGAATGTGTAATCATCGGGGAATAGAAGAAGAAGGGGTGATAGGGGAGAAGATACGGAGAGGAAAGAAGAAGAGAGGGAAGAGGAAGGGAGGAGGAAGAGAGGAGGAAGAGAGGAGGAAGGGAGGAGGAAGGGAGGAGGAAGGGAGGAGGAAGGGAGGAGGAAGGGAGGAGGAAGGGAGGAGGAAGGGAGGAGGAAGGGAGGAGGAAGGGAGGAGGAAGGGAGGAGGAAGGGAGGGGGAAGGGAGGAGGAAGGGAGGAGGAAGGGAGGGGGAAGTGAGGGGTAAGGTAGGGGATTTGGAGATTGAAAAAAGAGTTAGAAAAGGAGTTGAAAAGATGGAAGGAGGTATGGAGTTGTGAGGAGACGGGGGGTCGGGAGGGAAAGTGGAGATAATATGTGACGAGGGAAGGGAAGGGGAGTGGAAGGGAGGGGAGAGGAAGTGAAGGAAGAAGAAAAAGAAGAAAAAAGGAGATGGAAGAACGGGTAAGGGGAAGGTGGAAGGCAGTTGAGGATAGACTGGGGGAAGTAGGGGCAGAGAGAAAGTGAAGAAAACTCTAAATATGAAAGAACCAGGTACTTTTTAGTAGGCATAGTGTTAAAGAAAATAGCTCTATATTTGATTTCTTCCCGTATTCTTTAATCAAAATGTGGACTTTGAAATCACACGCCCTTGCAAATATCGCTCTTGTTTTTTCTATTGTGTTGTTTTGTGGCGTTTTCTTTCTTTTTTCATTAAGTATAATAGTTTATGACATGACTGAGTACAAATAGGAAAGAAAACGGCCATACACTGAGGCAGTGGAAGAGACACCAAGGGATCTTTTGTCTTGGCAAGGTTCATGTAACTAACCCAGTTTGGTATCTGTTATAATGAGAAAAATGTACGTACATACATACATACATACATACATACATACATACGTACATACATACATACATACATACATACATACATACATACATACATACATACATACATACATACATACATACATACATACATACATACATACACACACACACACACACACACACACACACACACACACACACACACACACACGCATGTATATGTGAGGAAAGCACCCCTAAAAACAGGTCCAAATTTTCTTGTAAAATTAGCCAAAGAATAGAAGCGTAACAAGAAAAGAAGGAAAGGCAGAGGGAAAACATTCTTTAAGAAATAAAAAGGAAATATTTTCCTCAGCAAGGGAAGGGCTAAAGAAAGGGCCGGGAAAAGTTATCCTCAGGAGGGAAAAGACTAAAGAAAGGGTCAGATAGGCAATTATGGAGGAACTTGAAGAATTTGAGAAAAAAAAAATTGCTGAAAAAAGGAGCTAAAATGTTAACTAAACAGAAAAAGTTGTAAAGGCAGGGAAAGGGAAGGGAGATGAAGAAGGGTGAAGAAGGAAGTAAAAATATAAAAATGAGAGAGAAAAAAATAGATAAAGTTGAAGCAACCCTGGAAAAAATAGTTAAAGATTTGTATGGGGATGTCAGCGACAACATTCTGACCAGTAGTGATAATAATAAAAAAAAAGAAAAAAATAAATTTTTCATTTCTTTGCTTATTTATTTATTTATTTATTTATTTATTTATTTATTTATTTATTTATTTATTTATTTATTTATCTATCTATTTATTTGTTTATTTATTTATTTTTATTTATTCATTTATTTATTTATTTATTTATTTATTTATTTATTTATTTATTTATTTATTTATTTATTTATTTATTTATTTTTTTTTTTTTTATTTATTCATTTATTTGTTGACTTATTTATTTATTTATTAATTTATTTATTTATCTATTTGTTTATTTATCTATCTATTTATCTATCTATTTATCTATTTTCAACCGAAACTGTTTGAGAGGAGGGTTTTACAAAACAGCAACGCATAAGACACGTGGAAAAACTTGGCAATATGTAAAATTTCTTGGCAGGAGCAGAGCAGGGAGAACAAAATAATGAAGGACACTTGTCTTCCTATGGGCAGATATGAAAGCTATTAGTATAGGAATATGAGGCTATGAGTTCAAGAATACGAGGTTGTAGGGAGGCATCGTGGCGTGGAAATATGCAGGGACGCCCACAAGACTCCAGAATAAAAATATATGGCAGTAGAATATGAGGAGCAGATGAATCATAAATATATTAAGGAAGGGCAAGAATTCTTTAGAAACAACGGGTCTCATAGGATCTCCCCAAGTTAGGAGAGAGTGTGTGGAGACTCTTGCAGCGTCGAAGAGATGAAAAAGCTCTCAGGTCTCTGGAGACCCGAGGCTTCGAAAGAGTCTGGGCGACTTTGGAGTTGATACGAGGATAAGACAAGAGACGGGAGTCTCACAGATGTCTGAGTTTTCGCCAGAACAGCTACCCGCCCCAGAACATCTGCCCCTAGAACAACTATCCTAGCCAGGAGAGCTGCCCCCTAGGACAACTGCCCATTGGACAACTTCCCCCAAGGACAACTGCCAACCCCTAGGACAGCTGCCTACCTAGGAAAACTTTCCCCAGGACAACTATCCTACCGAGGACAACTATCCTACCGAGGACAACTGCCCCCTAGGACAACTGCTAACCCCCAGAACAGCTACCCATCCCAAAACATCTGCCCCTAGAACAACTACCCTAGCCAGGACAACTGCCCCCTAGGACAACTGCCTCCATGGACAGCTTCCCCAAAAGACAACTACTAACCCCTAGGACAACTGCCTACCTAGGAAAACTGCCCCCAGGAAAACTACCCTATTCAGGACAACTGCCCTCTAGGACAACTGGCTACCTAATAAAACTGCTCCCTTAGGACAACTGCCCCCCTTAGGACAACTGCCCTCCTTAGGACAACTGCCCCAGGACAACTGCCCAACTAGGGCAACTGCCCCCCTCAGGACAACTGGCCCCCTCAGGACAACTGCCCCCCTCAGGACAACTGCCCCCCTCAAGAAAACTGCCCTCCAGGACAACAGCCCCTTAATTATTGTCTTATTTATGGGGCCTGCGGTGGATACATGCAGATAGCCCTGCAAGAAACGATGTCAAAAAAGTTATTTCCAAGTAGATCAAAGAGTGTAAAAAAGAAAATCATAGAATAGTCTGGTAAAATGATAAACAAATTAATAATGTGATGAGTACACAGATAGTGGATAAACAGTAAATAAGCAAATAAATGATAAGTAAAAAAATAATAATAAATAGATTGATAAATAATAAACAGAAAATGAACAAGAGATGTTTTTTTTAAAGAAGGAAGTCAAATAATAGATAAACTAATTAGGATAACTTGAAAGCTGACGGAAAAAGGAAAATGATGATTAGAGAAACACATCTATGAGATAGAGCTCTAGTAGAGGATAGCAATGAGCAAAAAAAAAAAAAAAAACAGGACGGAAGAGAGAGTCGAGAAATATATAGTAAAGCGCGATTGTGAAGAAAAGAAGAAGAAAGACGCAGGAAATTACCTGAATGTGGAGAACACAAGGAATGATTAAGAAATGGAAAAAGGGGGAAGGAAGTGTGGAGAATGTGAAGAAAAGAAAAATCCTCGAAATACAGGAGAGTCATAGAGAAAGTAAAAACTTTGGAGGAAGAAGAAGAAGAAGAAGAAGAAGAAGAAGAAATGAAAGCTAAGAAAGAACAGAGAAGACAAAGTGAAAGGAAAGTAATGGAAATTATATAAAAGAAAACGGTGGCTAGATGGAAGGTGATTAAGAAAATGGAATAAAATAAAAATGGAATCTCGTTAAGATGGAAATGAATTTGGAGCAAGAGAGCATTCGCTCCTACACAGAATCTTACTTCCAATTTGAAAATGTCAACTTGAATTACAGAAATTGATAAACAGATAAATAAATAAAATAAGAAAATACATTATTGAATAATATATAAAGAGTGTCATAATTTTGAAACTACAACTAGGCACTTCCATGACCTAGGATATTATAGAAATATGAAAGCTTCCCAAAATATGTATAGAATCTATACATATTTTGGGAGGCTTTCATCTATACTATAGATGAAAAAGGCATACATAAAATTTAAAGACTATATAAAGCATATGAAATAGATAAATAAAAACACGGTAAGAATTAAAACAAAACGAACGATAAAAAGAAAGGAACTAACCATCACAGATATGTTAAAAAAAAAAAAAAAAATGAATATGCCAGCAAGGGGGTTTTGTTGAAATAAATAAAACAAATTAAACATATAAACAAAAAACGCAAAAATAATTAAAGAAATAAAAAAAACAAAGAAAGAAACCAACCATTGTATAGATCTAAAAAAGAAAACGCCGATATGAATTATGGACAATTGTGTAATGCTTCCCTAAAGTGTACCGGTAAAGAGACTTCTGTTGAATTGAAGAAACTCGAAGCGACCGGAAATTGCTCCCGAAGAAGCAAAGACGACACAAAGGATTACAAAGGTGGAGCATGCCGACAGGAGACCTTTTGATCCATATCTAGGTCGGATGCGAAAAAAAAAATCATATTAATAATAAAATAATAAATGAAAACTATGATAATGTAAATAACAAATAAAATACATAAATGCATAGGTATAGTTAAATAATAAACAAAATAGGTATAGTTAAATACTCTAGGTTACCACGGTTCGCCCTATACTTGTAATTTAGGGCCTGGATAACATGTGCTGACTTTTACCCATGTATTCTATTCAGCTAAGGGAAAACTCCTTAATATCATAGTTATAAAGTCTGTAGCCATTCCTTTTCAGTGTAAATGTAAGTAAATAATCAATTTATCAGTTAGAATTTTAATAATTTTATATCTATCACTTTACTCCAGCTAAGGGAAAACTCCTTGATATCATAGTGATAAAGTCTGTAGCCATTCCTTTTCAGAGTAAATGTAAGTAAATAACCAATTTATCAGTTAGAATTTTAATAGATTTTATATCTATCACTTTACTCCAGGAATTAGTCCTGAACTTAATAAGCACCCTGTTTTAGTGCAAACAGACCCATGGAAGTAGGCTATGGAATCGAAAAAAAGACTTTTGTAGTGATAAAAACTCTGAAGTGGCTTGCATTGCGGTCGAATATGAAAAGACCTGGGTTTTAAAAAAAATGCAAAGGGAAGGATAGTTTACTTTGTGTTGGTACAATCAGAGGAGAAGATAAAAGGAACATAGAGGACTTTTAAACACAAGAAAAAGCGTAAAGACAGGAGGGTAGACCTTTACTGAAATGAAATAAGGGCTTACGAAGGAAATGGTAGTAGGACGAACAGAATAAGAGGAGCAAAAAAGAGTGGTAAAGAGCAAGAAAGTAAAAAAGAGAGAGATGG
>NC_134778.1:4028632-4033632 GCF_046742065.1 Oratosquilla oratoria
TCCTCCTCCCTTTCTCTTCCTAGTCCTCCTCCTCCTCCTCTCCCACTTCCTCCCCCTCCTCCTCTTCCTTATCCTTATCCTTTCCTGTCCCCCCCTCTCTCCATCGAGAGACTATGGAACTTATATTAAATTACGAGTAACTTGAGCTAAATATCCAATGATCTTGCACAAGCAAGTGTGGAAGAAATCATCTTTAAGATCCTGTTCATCACTGAAAAGGCAAAGAGTTTTTCTTCAGTTAATAGATAAAAATATAAATAAACAAAGGCTTAAATAGATGAATAGATGAATAATTAAATAAACAAGAGCATAGATAATGTATAAGAAAATGAATAGGTGGATTAATAAGGAAATAGACATGTATATATATGTATGTATATATATATATATATATATATATATATATATATATATATGTATACATATATATTTATGTATATATATATATATATATGTATATATATATATATATACATACATATATATATATATGTATATATATATATATATATATACGTATATATATATATATATATATATATATATATATAAGTATATAAAGATTAATAAATAGATCAGATGGATAGAATGAGTACATTAAAAAGATAACCAAATGGAAGAATGAACTGTCTAGAGCCAGTACAAATGCAATATTTCATTTAATTTAATTTCATTTTGTTTCATTTCACTTTTTCATTCTATTTTTTTCGCAAGAGGTCATTGGCATTATGTTACCTTGGTGAAGAGGTTTATTAAAATTGTATGAATCTTTTTCTAATCTTGTTGTTTCCTATGCTGAATGAATTCGTCTGACGTCTAAGTAACGAGAACTTCATATAAGGAAAGAATTTTTATTTTTTTAAGAATACCACCGTAAGAGTCTTACGATGGTATTCTTAAAAAGATTCTTATATAAATATTTCTTTTCCAAGGAATTATATTAAATTTATACAAGGAAAGAATTTTGTTCTAAGAATACCACCGTAAGAATCATACGGTGGTGTTCTTAAACAAATCATTATATAAATCTTTCCCTTGCAAGGATTTATGTAATATTTATATAAGAAAAGAATTGTGTTCTTTAACTACCACTATAAGAATCTTACGGTGTTATTCTTGAATATATATATATATATCCTTATATAAATCTTTCTCTTCCAGGGATTTATATAAGGAATGAATCTTTTTTTAAAAATACCACAGTAGGACCCCAAAGTGATAGCCAGTATAAATATATAAAGTAACGACACTTGGCAATGACCTAATCGAGAGACGTAGGATGTCTAAGGTTAGACATAAGAAAAGAGGCAATGCAACAAATCACATAAAAACATGAATACATCTCCTAAATAATATATTCAGAATTTTTTGTTTACACCATCTTATGTTAGATCAAACATGCAAAGTTTCCACATATTATCCCTGAATGATTTTTATTCTTCTTTATCCACACACACACAAAACCCCTAATCGTCCTTACAAATGTTTCTTTTCTCACCTCGCCTAGCTCTGACATAAAGAAGGAGTTAGCCAATATTCTGGTATGCAACAACTGTTTTACAAAATTTGCAATAATTTGGTATTGTACAACACATATGTAATACAATGTTATGTAATATTACCTTAGAAAAAACATTTACATATTTAGGAAATATTTTGTCAAGGAATTTCCTATTCAATATTGATGTGAATCAATCTAACCTCTCCAAATTAAATCTAGACATACATATATATACAGTACATACATATGTATATATATATATATATATATATACAAGCATACATACATACATACATACAAACATACAATAATACATACATACATGCATACATACATGCATACATGCATACATACATACATACATACATACATACATACATACATACATACATACATACATACATACATACATACATACATACATGCGTGCTTACATACGTGCTTACATACATACACTAATTATTGATAAACTTTACCATGCCACTTACACCACCACTATAATTCCACCTCTTTGCCATGATAATTGTCCACAAATGATAGAAGCGCTGGTAAGGAATACCTTCGCATTGGAGCGAAAGCCAGTTCCAAGTGGCCCTCCTTTGCAATATACTGTAAACGTTACAAGTGTCGGCGTTCAACTTGCATAGTTCGGGGCACAAGTTCCCCTCCCGAAGGCGAGTTTGCATGTGTCTGCAGCATGTGACAAGCTGGATGAAGTAGTGGAACGAGCTAAGTCCTAAGCCCTCGAAGGGAATTGTGTTTAGTATGTATCCAGGTCTTCTGTCCTACAAGAAAGTATTACACTCAGAAAGATATCTTAGATGTGGTAGCGGAAAGTAGAACGAATTGTTAGTAAATGCATACATATACCAAAGGTTTTCTCCCCCCTTACAAGGGAGGTAGCCAAAAAAAAAAAAAAAGGCATAGAAACCACTCCCACTCATTCCATCCTCTACGTGCTCCACTACCCTCTACCCTCTTCCCTCCCTCTCATCTTGGCACCTCCTGGATGACGGGTCATCCCTGCATCTTATCAACTGCCCTGGGTCAGACGCAGTGTCGCAAGATGATTTAGTAACAAGATAAGAAATGGTCACTATTGTTATTTGAGTGAAAATTTCACTTCAGAAAGAATTAGGAGTATTATGAAAATATCTAGAATATTGAATTACAAAACTGATAAGAAATTATTCCAACCAGAACACTCTTAATTAACTGGTGGTATAATTTCAATCGCGTTTCGTAAGTACATTTTAGAGGCGTTATATACACTCAAAGCTGATTTAAAATCCTCAAATATAGATTACTGCTATAATTAACTTTGTTATACAGAGTTATTGATATAGTTGAGGCTCCAGCAGGGATGAAATCATTGGCATATAATTAAATGATAATATGGAGAACGACATTAAGCACTACTACAAACAATGAAGGTATTTCCCGCTGAGCATAAAGTCGATAATAGCTTACATGTGTCGTGTCTACAGAGTATTTTGTCTTAGAATATATCCTTTGAAATTTAATAATAATGTAATCAGTACATTGTGTCACATGTGAGTATTTATGGGGATACGCTGGCATTTCAACTACAATTTCACATACTACAGGGTCTGACTGTGTAAAGCTTCAGGCAATTCTGAAAAAATGCGTGCGTGTGTGTGTGTGTGTGTGTGTGTGTGTGTGTGTGTGTGTGTGTGTACGTGCGTGTGCGTGCGTCTACATACAACTATATGTATCAGTATGCACATGCAACATTTTTCAAATAATGTATATTGGTAAACATTAGATCATGCTACAATTGTCTTTCTTTTATCTTTCGTCATATTTATATCAACAAAAGTTAAATGAAAATATGAAATGGACATAGAAATGCATTTATATCAATAATCAGAAACATGGAAACTACAATATAAAACAATTAGAGAATGACTATTATCTTCTCGACATTTTACATCGCTGAATTCCATGACTTTAACTTTTCGTTTTACCGGCCGTTATGCTATTTTTAATAGTGAATTCTCTTCAGCGGAAAGGTTCAAAACAATTACATTTCATCTCGAATTCATTTTGAATTGTTAGTAAAGAGGTGAAATAAAAAGACAAATAAATTTCTTCCTGGCGTCGTCCACGTTTGTGCGACATTACGTCACAGTCACGTGACCTGAGAGACTCGACGACGCAAAAAAAAAAGAAAAAAAAAATGACAATGGAGATATAGAAGGACTTAGAAAAACAAAACACTGTTAACCTTGATTACCAAACTTGTACATATTACATTACCATTTGCTAATTTGACCAACGTTGTGATAATGTCAATAGAAATAGATTTATTCATTTGATCGCTAGATATGGCTGTATTACTTGCTTCTTTGAAAAAAAAAAATTAATAGAAGCTTAGGGATAACCATAAGAAAAATCACCAAAGGATAGTAATATATATACGCTGTAACCAAAGCCGTAACCTTAGCCTAAAGTACTTCGATAGCTAAGATAAGCTATGTTTGCTTAGATGTTAGGAATCAATTTGGAAGATTTGGTTGAAATAGTCTTGTAATAGGTAAATGTATAGATACATAAATACATATATGAATTAATAAATAAATAGATAAATAAACAAATATGTATGTATATATATATATATATATAATATATAATATATATATATATATACAGGTATATATAAACAAATAAAGAATAACAACATAGATAAATGAATAAATAAATAAGTAAATATATAAATACATATAATCAAATAAATGAATAGATGTATGAATAAAAAGATAAAAGAACAGACAAATAAATAAATAGATGATCGATGTAGTCTCATTGCAACGATTGTTTTCTGTTAATCATCACTTTGAAAGCAGGAAAGACGACTGATGGGAGATCGTCATAATCAATAGGAATAAGTGTAATCTGAAATGCTATTAGGCTGACGCGTTGGTATTGACATCAATAACAACTTGTCACGGGAGAAAAAGAAACATCAGACCTATCTGGTGATGACAGAAAAACAGAAAATGAAAAGGCGGAAATGCGTGTGTCGTTTGCAATTATATGATATGCAGTCTGACGTCACTGCTTCATAATACAACTGATTTTAGAGATACTATGTCTCATTATAACTTAGATTAAAAATAACATGGATGAGAAAATTAAATGCTGTAATGGCTGTCCTTTATTCTATATTATTTGTTTGTATGTTATTATTTGCTAGATTTTTATTTGTTATTTTATCTGTCAATTTCCACAGCAAATTTTGTGGAAATTGACACTGCTTTTGACCCAGGGCAGTGAACAGGATGCAGGGATGACACATCATCCAGGAGGTGCCAAGATAAGAGGGAGGGAGGTGGGTGGAGGGGAGTGGAATATATAGGAAATGGAATGGGTGGGAGTGGTTTCTATGCCTTTTTCTTTTTGGCTACCCCCGTGTAAGGGGGAAAAAGCTGTTGGTATATGTATGTATGTATTTGTCAATTTATTATTGTTTACTGTT
>NC_134778.1:4038632-4041132 GCF_046742065.1 Oratosquilla oratoria
TCGTTTTCTATTTGTGAAGAATCCCGGGTCCACTTGTTCTTGTTATCTAAGTAGAATTGTATCACACATCATCTCGCCTGTTCCTATGTGCTTCAGTTGACTGTGTTACATTTGTTGACAAAATTCCCGTCTGTCGGAGGCAGGCCTGTTATCGATTTTGGATAACGCAAGCAAATGCGTGCATGGAATCATGCAACGGAATGCCTTTCACGTTACCATTCATTTTATTTTTATTTCTTTGTTCTCTGTTTTGTTTTATTTTGTTTCTTCATATATTTCTTGTACACAGGATTATCCTCGTAAAAATAGGTGATGACAGGAACCATAATTTCATTTTAAGGCGTTACTGGGCATTATCACTTGAACGCGCGCGCGCGCGTGTGTGTGTTTGTGTGTGTGTGTGTGCATGTGTGTGTGTGCATGCGTATGTGTGTGCGTGTGTCCATGTGTACGTGTGCATATGTGCGTGGGTGTGCGTGTATGCGTGTGTGCGTGCGTGTATTCGCGTGCGTGTATTTATGTGTGTGTGTGTGTGTGTGTGTGTGTGTGTGTGTGTGTGTGTGTGTGTGTGTGTGTGTGTGTGTGTGTGTGTGTGCGCGTGTGTGTGTGCCTGCGCGTGCGTGTTTGTGATTCACAATGATCTTGGATTACGTGCTGGGCTAGTAAGCGACAGCTATTACCCTTTCCGAATAAAGAGTACATTATAGAACGACTTTTGCAAGCCCTGGCAAACGTTTTCTGTCTCATGAAAGTGGAATTTTACATCATTTTCTAGTTAAAATTCCTGACTTATTCGCTCGTCTCTAAATTCTGTATTGTTTCATAAAAATAGTTTGAGAATGTTGAGACAATGTGACAGGTTTGAGAAAGGAGGAAGAGAACGACACGGGTCTAGGGCCGAGTTTATTCCTGACCGGTTTCGCTTATAGCATCTTCAGAGGAATGATGATCCTGGGTGATGCTGACGGTATACATAGTAGCCCGACATCACAATTCCACCAACTGGGCAAGGGACGCAGGTTGGTGGACAGAGACCAGTAAAATATCAATTCATAGGCAATTAGATAAAAAAAAAAAAAAAAAAAGATAATAATAATAATAATAATAATAATAATAATAATAATAATAATAATAATAATAATAATAATAATAATAATAATAATAATAATAATAATAATAATAATAAAATAAAATAAAATAAAATAAAATAAAATAAAAGATAAAACAAAATAAAATAATGAAATGAGTTTCCCAAATCATGTATTCAAGATAAGTAAAAGTGTAGAATTAATAAGAAAATTTACGTGAATGAGGAATATGTGGAACCTCCCGGACAAAAGATCACCGGACGTTCCTTCAGTGATCTAAGTCGGCGCCGTATTACATTTTTTCCAATGAATTAATTATTTACAGGTCTTTGTCCATCGACCCGCGTTATTCAAGATCATCATTCCTCTGAAGAAGCTGTACGCGAAACCGGTCAGGAATAAACTCGACCCTAGACCCGTGTCTTTCTCTTCCTCCTTCCTCTTAGCTAGAGAAGTCTACAAGATCCTATATTATAATGATTGAAAGCGCTTGTCTAGATTGATAAAAGGTTTGAAAAGTGAGTCTTTAATCCCACTCCTGAGGTGCTCTAGAAGCTGAATTAGATTAATTTACGTTAGCTAGAATTAAACTGTGTATATATCGTCATAGTGATGGATCTATTTATTTATTTTTTCTCCTTCAGACGCTCAACAAACAGATAAGCTCAAGAAGACTTTTCAATCTCTTCAAGTGTTTGTTGACATTTCTTAGTAGACAAGGATTGTCAAAGAACGCACAAAAACCCGGAGGTCTTTTGAGCTATAAGTAGCTTATCTACCTGATACTAATTTTCTTAGTGTAAGTAGTTTCTAAAGCTAATCTTGGATTTATACTTACCTAAAATAAAAGCTTCAAATGCGAGGAGATGTATTAAGACTTGGAATTACACATAAAATTATATATAAAAATGTCATAATAATTATTTTTTTTATTGTATTATTTGTGGCTTTAATGTATTTTTTTTTATTTCAGTAATTAATTGAATGGAGGATTTTTTAATCTATAATATCCACCTATAACACTTACATGGCTATTGTAGCATGGTAGGCAAAGGTTAGGGAGTGTTTCAAAAAGAAAATATAGGAGATAATTACCAACAAGATATATAGTCTGTCTATATAACAAAGGCTACTTCCCCTTAGTAAGTGAGGCCTCTTTACCCATTTAAGGCAAATAATCAGACAGGGTTCATCCACCCCCACCAGTAGGTTGACCCTCTGTAAAGGGTTTAGAAAACTAGATCGACTTAACTATCTTAATCAATCGTTTTTATTCAATATTTCCCATAACAGTTTTTTTCAAATTCGGCTTGAATAATATTTTAAAGTAAAAGCAATATTTTGACTCGGAAAAAGTAAAAACAATGTTTTGACTTGAGTAATATACTTCTACATTAGTTATTGTTATCCTG
>NC_134778.1:4046132-4061132 GCF_046742065.1 Oratosquilla oratoria
TTTATTATTATTGTTATTATTATTGTTACTATTTAAATATTTAATTAATTTTTCGTTTTTATTATCATTGTTTTCACTATTATTGTCATAACTACTATTATTAATTTTTATTTCTTGGTTATTAGTATTATCATTTTTATTTTTATTATTGTTTTTATTATTATTACTTTTATTTTATTGTTATTATTTCCTGTATTGATACTATCATTTTTGTTATTATTGTTAATATTATTATTTAAATATTTATCTTCATCGTTATCATTACTATTGTTACATTTTCTATTAATAATTTCTTTGGTATTAGTGTTATCATATTTAATTGTAAAAATGTCTTCATTGTTACGTGAGCCACAATGTGATGTTCACATTCACCACCAACTATGGTAACTCGGAGAGGTGGTGAGGTCCACCCCATGTATATAATGCCCACAGCCCGTTTGTACACATATTCCTTTGAAAAAGCATACCTGCGAAACTAGTCAGGAATAAACTCAAGACTAAGACTCCTGTGTTTCCTATTCCGCTTACATCAACCTGTCAGAATGTCTCAACATATATATATATATATATATATATATATATATATACATATATATATATATATATATATATACATATATATATATATACATATATACATATATATATATTTGAATATTTGGGGAGCAGACTCTCTTGTATGCATGCATTATTAAAATCGACAGTATTAAGGAGGTTGTTGATCTTCTTATGGGTATTCTCCAGTTTTCTAACCAATACTCTGCCATTTGGAGGGTGGGCATAGACCAAGTTGCCAAAATGATTAATTTATTTCAACGTTTCTATTGGTTTTACTAGATGTAGTCTCAGTAGGAGAATAACCATGCACTTGCAAAATGGGGCTATAAAACATCATTTATTGAAATACCATAACCAAACAGCCACCCGTGAATACCTAGTTAAAAACACCAGGATTATAGCAAGCAATAGGGATGTACATAAACTTAAGCTTCTAGAAGCTATGTTTATAAGGGAATATAGTCCTATAATTAATATCCAAAGTAACATGATATCTGTCATTGCTTTTGTTTAACAGTATAGCCAAGCTACCACCACCCGTGACCTCTCCCCGACAACCCCCCCCTCCACCTCCTCCCACCCACTCCTTCCATCCTCCCCCCAACCCTCTTCTTCACGTATTAACGAGAAACCAACCCCGCCCTCTAATCCTCCCTCCACCACCCCTTCCACCACCCATGCCGGCTCGGTGCGTATATATAAGTCACCAAACGAAGATTTCCTTCGTCATTTCTTTGGACTTTTCATTTTTGTAAGTAGCGGTCCCCAACAGCCCATGTATCATGATAGGATGTGTGTTTTTGCTCATTTATTGATATCTATTTCCATATTTGTGAATTTGTTTAGATTAACATGTTGTTTTCTTTATTGCTGTACGTCTATATTATCTTTGTTACAGAATTTCCTGAAGATGTCTCTTTGTTAGACGAAACGTTGAAATAAATTAATCATTTTGGCATCTTGGTCTATGCCCACCCTCCAAATGGCAGGGTATTGGTTAGAAAACTGGAGAATACCCATATATATATATATATATATATATATATATATATATATATATATATATATATATATATATATATATATATATATATATATATATATATATTTGCTTATGTTTATTTGCTTAAGTACTTATTAATCTATTTTTCATTTATCTATTAGTTTGTTTGATTGTTTATTTTCATAATTCCTTATTCTTTATTTCCTTATTTCCTTATCTGCATATGTTCTTATTTGTTTATTTTCTTATAAATTTATTTATCTTTTGTTTATTCTTTCACCTGTATATCTGATTATTTATCGATTTCTTTATCTCTTTATCAACTTATTCATTAATTAATCTTTTCATTCATATCTTTGTTTATTTGGTTATACATTTATTAGTTTCGTCTTCCCTACTTATCTTTTTATCTATATATCTATCTCTACCTATCTGTCTATATATATCCATCTATTTTTTCTTTGATGAGTGAAACAAGGCAAATGTCAAAATACACCAACCATACATACATACATACATACATACATACATACATACATACATACATACATACATACATACATACATACATACATACATTCATGCATACATTCATACATACATACCTGCATACATACATACATACATACATACATACATACATACATACATACATACATACATATACCAAAGGCTTTTTCCCCTTTACTCGGGGGGTAGCCTGTGTAATACACCAACCAGAGTGGTTAAATGTGAGAGCAGGGTATTGAGAATTGCTGCCCTGTGTTCCTGAGAGAAAGTTCGCAAGAAAAAATGTTCGACCTGACCGTCTGGGGCACGTTGGTGTTGATTAGGTCACACCAAGACTAGACGGATCCAAAATACTAAAATAAACTCTTTCCTCCCACTTTACTTCTCCTTACATTTCGTTCTCTCCCCTTCTCGTCTTTTCCCAGCCCTTTCATCCTCTTCCCTTCCCTTCCCTTCCCTTCCCTTCCCTTCCCTTCCCTTCCCTTCCCTTCCCTTCCCTTCCCTTCCCTTCCCTTTCCTTTCCTTCTCTTTCCTTCCCTTCCCTTCCCTTCCCTTCCCTTCCCTTCCCTTCCCTTCCCCCTCTTTTTGTTCCCTTCCCTTTCCTCCCTTATCTCACATTCCCTCCCTTTTCCTTCCCTTCCCTTCCCTTCCCTTCCCTTCCCTTCCCTTTGCTTCCCTTATTTCCCCTTCCCTCCCTTTTCTTTCCCTTCCTATTCCCTTTCTCTCCCCTTTCATTCTCATTCCATTTCATTTCCCTTCCCTTCCCTTCCTTACCCTTCCCTTCCTTTCCCTTCACCTTCCCTTCCCTTTATTTCCCTTCCCTTCCCTTCCCTTCCCTTCCCTTCCCTTCCTTTCCCTTCCCTTCCCTTCCCTTTCCTTTCCTTACCTTTCCTTTCTCTCCCTTTCCTTTCCTTCTCTTCCCTTCTCTTTCTCTCCCTTTCCATTCTAATTCCATTTCCTTTCCCTTCCCTTCCCTTCCCTTTCTTTCCTTTCCCTTCCCTTCCCTTCCCTTTCCTTCCCTTTCTTTCTCTTCCCTTCTCTTCCCTTCCCTTCCCTTCCCTTTTCTTCTCTTCTATTATTTTCCTTTATTTTTCTTTCATTTTCTTTTCTTGGTTTGAAGAACATTTCCTTCCTGAGATCACAGTTTGGGTGATCTTTTGTAGTAGAGAGAAAAAAAGAGAAATAAAAAGAGAAGCAAAGTGAAAAAGGTGAAAACGAGAGTAAGGGGAAGACAAAAGAGAAGAAGAAAACAAGAGAGAGGAAGAGAAAGGCAAAAGAGAGAAAGTTAAAGAAGTTAGAGAGAAGCAAAAGAGAGAAAGAGAGAAACGAAATAGAAAGAGAGAGGCAAAGGGAGACACAAAGAGAGAGGCATTGAAGGAGAAACAGACAGGATGAGTTGGTGGGCAGGTCACATAATGGAAGACGTATTGTTCATAGAATGTGATTTAAGGTCTGCGATAATCATGTATACTAATCTCTGAGCATTCATGCACATCAGGTCGTTTGTCATCCATAATCTTCTTGATACTGTTTGTCTTCAGCCCTTCAAGACAACGATGTTCCTCCTAGTATCTTCGGCTAGATGACGTCAGTTGGATGTTTAGAAAACGGGATGTTCGTCCTTTTATTGATATATCCCCGAGTTTGATAACAGATGTCTCCCTTCTATGTTGACATATACATTTATGTTATTCCTTTTATTAGCCAGTGTATTCTGGGGTGTTATAGACTGCTCTAAGGAGACCCTACAGATCAGAGTCACACATACTTCTTCGAAGTTAGAGTTTAAAATCTGTACTCATAAAGAAATTATGGTATGATCGTTGTCTCTAGTTTTCTTGAACCTGTCTGTTACCATAAGAACATATATATATATATATATATATATATATATATATATAATATATATATACATATATATATATATGTATATATATATATATGTATATATATATATATGTATATATATATATATGTATATATATACATATGTGTATACATATATATATATATATATATTATACATATATATATATGTATATATATATATATATATATATATATATATATATATATATATATATATATATATATATATATATATTGGACGAATAGTTTAGACAGATGAGTGTGGGTGGAGGAAGAATAAGGGAAGATGGGCTGGAACTCCTTTATTGCTTATACCTTTCGACCGACTCGGTCTTCAGTAAGCTGACTGAAGAAGACTGAGTCGGTCGAAACGTATAAGCAATAAAGGAATTCCAGCCCATCTTCGCTTAATTTTCCTCCACCCACACTCTCTCTCACACACATACACACACACACACACACACATATATATATATGTATATATATATATATATATATATATATATAAAATTTTATCAAGCACATTATATTTTCCATGTTAATTCATTGCAAACACGATTGGGACTGACAAGGATCTAAATGTAAGCCATTTCTCTCTTCCCTCCCCTTTCCTTCTCTACTTTCCTATGTACATATTCCAACCTCACCTCACAGCACAACACGTGGACGACACGACCTACGCTCACTATCCCTCACATTCTTCTATTAGAGGATGCTTCTGCCCCTATCACTGGCTGACTTGACCTAACCCCTTACACCTGTACATCGTTGCTATCTCACCTACCTTTGTTATAGACACAGGCCTCAGGCTGTATGTAAAGCAGTTTTAGTTTAACCAATAAAAGACTTGCTGGTCCCTCTTGTGTCCGTAGTATATATCCATTACACCTTCCTCCTCATTTCCATCTTTTTACTTTCTTTTGGTTTCTTGTCTTTTCCTTGTTGTTCCTTGCCTTTTCTTCCTGCTCTTCCCATTTCCTTGCTTTTACCTTTCCTTTCCCTTCACTTCCCCTCCCCCTTCTCTTCTCTCATCCTCTCTTTCCTTCCTTTCCTCTCCCGTCCCTTCTCTTTCCCTTCCCTTCCTTTGCCTTCCCTTCCCTTCCCTTACCTTTTCTCCCCTTCCCTTCCCTTCCCTTTCCTTCCCTTCCCTTCCCTTTTCTCCCCTTCCCTTCCCTTTCCTTTCCTTTCTTTTCCCTCATTTCCCTTCTCTTTCTTTCCCTTGCCTTTCATTTTCTTCCCTTCCCTTTCTTTCTCTTGCCTTCCCTTTCCTTGCTTTCTTTGCCTTTCCCTTCCCTTTCCTTCCCTTCCCGTCCCTTTGCTTCCCTTCCCTTCCATTCCCTTCCATTCCATTCCATTCCCTTCCCTTCCCTTTCCTTTCTTTCCCTTTCTTTCCCTTCCCTTCCCTTCCCTTTTTATCTTTCCCTTTCCTTCCTAGGCCTAGTATGCACCTCCTTACCCTCTTCCTTTCACGTCTTTCCTTCTCCTTTCCCAGTCCTTCTCTTAATTTTCAGTTCCATCTCATCCCTCGTAGTCTTTCTTGGGGTAATTCATCTTTCCCTTGTGAAGTCCGGGCGGCCGTGAGACGTGTATCTCGCGTCTCACGTTGTTCTTCGTCTTTGTTATCCATCTTCATTCCCTTTCGTCTCGCTGTCGCCGTCGGCTTCATCACGCCCTTTCCTCTCCTTGTGTTTATTTTTATTTTTCTATTCCCTTACCTCTTTCCGATTCTTACGTCTCCGTTTCCGGTTCGTCGGCTCTTTCTTCCTCGGCTTGTTTTGGCTTTGGCTTCTTTTGTTCGTGTGTCGTCGATCCTCTTTCTCATGCTTTGTTTCAGTTTGTTTCGTTCGCATTATTCTTCGTTTCTGTATTTTATTTTCCCATTGTGTTTCAAATACACTTCTGTTCTCCTCTTTTATTGTACGAGTGAGAATGAGTTATACTTTCTTGATTTCTTTTATCGTGGTTCTCGTGTTTTATTCCGAGTTGCTGCTCTATTACTTAATGATGTACCTTTTGTTTTCCTTTTAAGGTTATTTGTTGACTAATTACTTCAAGTGTAGGTCTTAGTCCATTTTAATTTGCATTTCTCTGCTTTTATCTGTTATAATCTAATCAGTGGTGTAATGACCAGCGTACTGGTCTCACATTTGTTTAGTTATGGGTTCGAATCCCGCAATCCTCCCCGTTTCCCAGCAGTGATTGTTACCAGTGATTGCCCCAGCAGTCCCGAAAGCGGATATGGCAAAGATGATGGCTTCACCCGCAGCTACTAAGCGCCTCTTGGTGTAAGGTCCTCATTACCTTAGTTTCCATCATCTTGATTTGTTTGTTTGACTTTATTTTATCTAATATTTCACCTTGTCATATTTCCCTCTTTTTTAACAAGAGCTATGATTATATGTATGTAAATTGTATTTTTGCCTCTACTGCTATTTTGATTATTCTTATTTGTGTCCTATTGTAATTCTAACTAGTTTTTATTGTTTTGTCTTTGTATTAGTGCAGGTCTTTAGAAAGAGGTTAATGGGATTTACATAAAGCTCAGTTGTACAAAAGGAATAATATACATTTGCCAAAGGACCGCGAAGTCTTGGCGCGAAGGATCCACCTCGATCCCTTTGTGGCGTTTCGATTGTCACTCAGTATTGCAACATATATTCATAGCAAGGCAGGTAGTCAGGTCCTGCGCAAGGTAATATCGAGGCTTCTGTCGACACTGGAACGTCCTGTCCAAGCGTGGAAATGACAGTCAAATGTCTCAGGGTGTGGATAGAATGATAAACACACGGATACATATACACTTTAATCCCACTATCGGAAAATAATATCAGAAGTACAAGAAAACTGTATATTTCGACTACTATCCGTAGTCCTCTTCAGTAGAAATAGGATTACATATAGTAGTCGAAATATACAGATCTCCTGTACTTCTGATATTATTTCTCCGATAGCGGGTTTAAAGTGTACATTTACAAATGTGTTATAATATTACAGTTTTCCACATGGATACATCTTCTTTGCCAGAAATTGACACTTTTATTTACAAGACGAGACTCGTACTGTCTTCTTGGATAAACGCTTATATGGCCACAAGCATACGGCCAATTGAAAAAACTATTGTCAACGAATTGCACCGTGCATATCCCTTGAACCATTATCAAATTGTTTGGAGTTATGTGTCGTGTTTTTCTTGTTCTAGATTATGTTGAATTGTGTAGCAGTGAACTCCTAGAATCTGCCTAAGATGACGTCACAAGCCTTGCATTGATCAAGTTCTCATTGGTGCGTACATTGAATTCCGTTTACTTACAAAATAAATAAGCAAATTTATAATAAAAAAGTAGGTAAACTAACAGCTAGATTAATGAGTAAACAAACATATTAATTAATAAAATCAATAGAGAAATAAATAGATTGATATGTAGATGAATAGATAAACGAATATAGAGAAATGAATAAATAAGTAAATAAAGAAACTAGTGATATAGAATAAGATAAAATAAAGTTAACTGATTGTATCAGCTTATCCATTTTATTAGTGCACTTGTGAATTAAACTATAAAATACCCAATATTAAACCTGTACCGATTATCTTCATTCGATTTTTAATCTCCCTTATTGTGGAGTCGTGACAGTACAGAATATTCTCCAATATAACTACACAACTCTGGTACCCTTTTGATACGCAAAACTGATTGGCTCATTTGTTTAATTTGGATTAATAGGACAAAGAATCTGTGAGAATATTGGGCTTTTCCCATATTACCAGGAACCAATGTAACATTGTGAAATAATGTACCAGATTCAGTTACACTCAATTTTACATGGACGAGATTGTTTTATAAACACTCACCTCTTCCACAACTGACAAATGTCTTTAGTCTATCTTTCCTTGTCTACCACAACAAGCTGGACTCTTTCCCCCGTCTACTCCTGTTCTCGATCACCCAAACTCCAATCAACTCCAGTTCCCGAGATGGAGTTCCCATACGAACTCCCAATCCGATGCGTAATTTACAGAGTTGAATTTTGATGCCACCGAGTTGTCTCGTTGATTTGTTTATTGAATTATTTAGCATTATTTCGTGTTGTTCTGGGAAAGACCAGAGGGAGGGAGGAGGTGAGGGGAGGAGGGAGGGAAGGGAAGAAGGGAGGGAAGGGAAGAAGTGAGGGAAGGGAAGAAGGGAGGGAAGGGAAGAAGGGAGGGAGAATAGGAAAGATGGAGGTAAAGAGGGATAAGGAAAAGAAGGAAAGGGAAGGAGGGAGAAGGAAATGTGAAGGAGGGAGGGTGGGAGTTAGGGGAGGAGTGGAAGGGAGTGAGGGAGGAAAGGAGGGAGGGGACGGGAGGGAAAGAGGGTGGGAGAGTAGGAGAGAGGGAGGGAAGGAGAGAGAAGGAAAACCGGGAAGGGGAAGGCGAGAGAAGGGAAGGTGGGAGGAGGAAAGATGTGGGAAGGAGGGTAGGATGGGAGGAATGAGTGGAAGGGAGTGAAGGAGGGAGGGAGGGAAAGGGAGGGAGAGGAGGGAGGGAGAGGAGGGAGGGAGAGGAGGGAGGGAGAGGAGGGAGGGAGAGGAGGGAGGGAGAGGAGGGAGGGAGAGGAGGGAGGGAAAGGAGGGAGGGAGAGGAGGGAGGGAGGGAGATGAGGGAGAGAGATGAGGGAGGGGGATGAAGGAGGGAGAGGAGGGAGGGAGAGGAGGGAGGGAGATGAGGGAGAGAGATGAGGGAGGGAGATGAGGGAGAGAGATGAGGGAGGGAGATGAGGGAGGGAGATGAGGGAGGGAGAGGAAGGAGGGAGAGGAGGGAGGGAGAAGAGGGAGGGAGAGGAGGGAGGGAGAGGAGGGAGGGAGATATTGACTAGGGTTTAGAAAGTTCGTTTTTTCAGAAACGTTTGTTTTGAATGACGTCATTGAATGTGAATACAGTATTGTGACTCTGCATTCGTTTTCTATGTCAATCAGTTCATTATGCTGGGAATGAAAAAAGTTTACATTGTTATGGAATTGTTTCAATGAACTGATTTTTTCCCTAACGAATGTGTTGTCAAAAGGTTTAAATTTGTTTTCATTTCGATGTATTGTCTGTTTGGCTATACATTTTTTTATTCCTGTACTCATGATAACACGATAACTAAAATTTTCACATTCTTTTTATTCAAATTTTTGTCTTATAGTGAATACATATATATATTTTTTTTTCGGAAACACAATTGAGTCATGAAAAAATCGTGTGATTAGCAAAAACTGTCGTGCTCTGTTATCAAGGCAGGATTGTCCGTCACAGCAGTCCGTCACAGCGAATGATGACGTCAATCTAAAAGAGATATTCAATTCATATTTTGGAAGTTATCATATTGACCACAAGAATTAAATTATTTAAAACTGGCATGTGTAATATATATTCTAATACATATTTTCCAATATTTTGGTATATTATTATATACTTAAATGAAATACGATCATTTGACTTATAGTGATATTGTCGTATGATATTACTAATAATATGATTGTTTGCAACCTGATATTTATTGTCATAGGGTGACATTATAATGCATGAAATGATATATACTTATCATAGTGATCTGTTACGGTCATATAATATACTGTATTACTTGTGGTCAAGCGAGATACTGTGATGTTGGCAAAATAATATTAATGATGGTGATGATGGTGATGGTGAAGGTGATGGTGGTGATGGTGATGATGGTGATGATGGTGATGGTGGTGATGGTGGTGATGGTGATGATGGTGATGATATTGATGGTGATGGTGATGATGGTGATGGTGATGATGATGGTGATGGTGATGGTGATGGTGATGATGGTGATGGTGGTGATGGTGATGGTGATGGTGATGATGATGGTGATGACGATGACGATGACGATGACGATGACGATGTCGACGACGATGACGACAATGATGACGATGACAACGACAGTGACGAAGACGACGATAAATTTGATTATACTCATTTCTCTGGTGTTGGTTGTAATGTAAGGAAGAAAAAAATAATATAACGAAGGTTGAGATTACAGTCCTTAGCTTTGTCCCACCGAAGGAAGATAACGATGCTAAAAGTAGTACTGTACATGAGAGAAGGGGACGTACTGCGGATGGATCAATGAAGTCAATATGTGAGGTGAAGAGATTAGGTAATCACTAAATAAAAAAACTTGGGAATATGTAACACATGGCAACACACACACACACACACACACACACACACACACACACACACACACACACACACACACACACACACACACACACACACACACACACACACACACACACACACACACACACACACACACACAAAGAGAGACAGACTGACAGACAAACAGACAGAGAGGGAGAGAGGGAGAGAGAGAGAGAGAGAGAGAGAGAGAGAGAGAGAGTGTGTGTGTGTGTGTGTGTGTGTGTGTGTGTGTGTGTGTGTGTGTGTGTGTGTGTGTGTGTGTGTGTGTGTGTGTGTGTGTGTGTGTCTGTCTGTCTGTGTGTGTGTGTGTTGAGAGAGAGAGAGAGAGAGAGAGGAGAGAGAGAGAGAGAGAGAGAGAGAGAGAGAGAGAGAGAGAGAGAGAGAGAGAGAGAGAGAGAAGAGAGAGAGAGAGAGAGAGGGAATGAGGAAGAGGCAGAAAGAAAGAGAGGGGGGAGAGGGTAAAAGGAAAGAGAGAGAAATATGCCTTATCAAGGAGTAAACAGGATGATACTTGGCTTCATCAACCGCTGGAGTTGACATTGCAATTTTTATATTGCAGCAAGCATATTTCTTGACGTGGAACATTTATGACAAGAATAAATCTGTCAAGATATACAATGTTAATTTATCTTTGACATCCACGATTCCCAAGGCAGCAACACAATTTAAAAAAATACTTATATACGCCTACTAATATAACACATGTAAACACAGTCAAATCCAAATACTTAGAAATATATAAGGATATGTATATATATACATATATATATATATATATATATATATATATATATATATATATATATATATATATATGCTGGGATATTGTGACAAGTTGATGAAGGTGGAAAAAGAAATCACGGGTCATGTTCCGAGTTTCTGAGTTTATTCATGACCGGTTTCGCTCTATGCTTCTTCAGAGGAATGTGACTCTGGGGTGAAGCTGGCGGTATACATAGTAAGAATAGGACAGCGTTCCCTCCTTGGAGGTGGGCTCCGTTTGTTATACAATAATTTACATTTTAAAATTTAATTTTTTTGTAATGTAGCTATTAAACCATAGATGTCAGGTACAGCTCTGGTGTGTGTGGAATGTTGTCCAAAATTGTGTAACGGTGTAAGGGAATGAGTGAGTGGTGTAAAAAGTGGGAAAAACCCGAAAAAGTGTCACAAGATAACTTATAATAAGAAATAATATAATGATAACATATCCAGAAAAAATGGAATAGAAAAAAACAACCAAATAAAATAAAATTAAAACAATGTGATAATTTGAAGTGATGTTACGTCCTATGACGTCACATTGCATATTGTATGACATAAGATATTATCAAAAATATTGATGCAATTTTACATATGTAGTGCAAATAATGAATAAATGATAATATAAATGACATATCCAGACGGAATGAAATAATGTGATAATATGAATTGGGTTAACGTTCTTTATGACATATCATCGTATTTGTTGTATGACATAAGAAATAATGCAATTAAGAAATAGAAATATAATTTTCACACAAAATAATGCATATGTCTATTTATTCACTTATTAATTGAATTATTTCTTATATATATATATATATATATATATATATATATATATATATATATATATATATATATATATATATATATATATATATATATATGAGAGACTGGGTGGAGGAAGAATAAGCGAAGATGGGCTGGAACTTTTTATTGCTTATACGTTTCGACCGACTCGGTCTTCTTCAGTAAGCTGACCGAGTCGGTCGAAACGTATAAGCAATAAAAAGTTCCAGCCCATCTTCGCTTATTCTTCCTCCACCCAGTCTCTCATCTGTCTAAACCATTCATCAAATATATATATATATATTTATTACGGGAGAAAGTATACGCTGGACTCGACGTTCGTCAATTTATTCCGACGTTTCGAAACCTGTCCTGGGTTCGTCTTCAGGGTAATACAGTGGTAGCAATGGAAATGTACATAAATAGGGGGAATTTGGTACACTGGGACAGGTCTCCACAGTAACCGTTATAATCCAACGCAGTTAAACCAAATCAAAAACACAAATGAGAAACAAATATAAATCAAACTGTAAAATAACAGGTGCAATACTTCCTTGAAAACATTCACCGAGTTTACCATAGAAAAAAAATATATATATATAAAGAAAATACAGTGAAAGTTGTAAGAATTCAACCCGCTACCGATGGGTCGCACCACTGTGCACCCCCGTGGAACAAATGTCCCGCGTAGCATGTATTATCACGAATAAAAGAAATTGGAACAAGAACACAAAATCCATCAATATCATAAACATGCAAAAAGGAAGAGTACACATTGAAATAAATAAGAAATGCAGTGTGAAAAAATGTCCCCCAAGATTGGGTATCTTGGGGGACATTTTTTCACACTGCATTTCTTATTTATTTCAATGTGTACTCTTCCTTTTTGCATGTTTATGATATTGATGGATTTTGTGTTCTTGTTCCAATTTCTTTTATTCGTGATAATACATGCTACGCGGGACATTTGTTCCACGGGGGTGCACAGTGGTGCGACCCATCGGTAGCGGGTTGAATTCTTACAACTTTCACTGTATTTTCTTTATATATATATTTTTTTTTTCTATGGTAAACTCGGTGAATGTTTTCAAGGAAGTATTGCACCTGTTATTTTACAGTTTGATTTATATATGTTTCTCATTTGTGTTTTTGATTTGGTTTAACTGCGTTGGATTATAACGGTTACTGTGGAGACCTGTCCCAGTGTACCAAATTCCCCCTATTTATGTACATTTCCATTGCTACCACTGTATTACCCTGAAGACGAACCCAGGACACGGTTCGAAACGTCGGAATAAATTGACGAGCGTCGAGTCCAGCGTATACTTTCTCCCGTAATAATGGTTCCTGGACTCCAGCTATTTACGAATGTATATATTTATACACATATACGTACATATATATAAATATACATATACGTACATATATATATATATATATACATATATATATATATAAAGAGAGAGATACAGAGAGAGAGAGCTCTATAATATCTATCCTGCGTATACTGTGATGCATATGCTCAAATGATAATCGTATTACAGTTTTCAGTTCAGAAACGCGGCTCTTATACAAACTTGATTATAAAGAAAACATATTAATCAGGCTATACAATTTCAGAGCTTTTGGATTTTGTAGCGAAATACATGTGAATTCAGGACGCCAAAATCATCATATCCACGAATACAAATATTCAAGTTTTTATTTTTTGTGAGAAAATGTATGTGTGTTTATGCAAAGACACAATAATGCACACGCGCACAAGCATACAAACACTCACACACACACACACACACCCGCACGCATGAAGGCACACACACACACACACACACACACACACACACACACACACACACACACACACACACACACACACACACAAGAACATAAGAATGAAGGAGACTGCAAGAGACCATAAGGCCTGCACTGGGGAGCTCCGTAGATAAGGCCTACACTAGGCAGCTCCGTAATTAGGCCTATACTAGGCCTTACTACACACACACACACACACACACACACACACACACACACACACACACACACACACACACACACACACACACACACACACACACACACACACACAAATACACACACGCACACACACACACACGCATGCATGCATTAAGAAAGGTAAGAGGTCAGTTACAATTCACAGAAAATTAAATAACCAAAGGATGTTAAGAAACAGTTTTCCATGTAGATGCATCAATTTTTATGAGTTAAAACTTTCCATACTAAAGCCATAAAGAAATCCAAAAATATGTATAATAATTAGAGCGAATGGGACAGCCCAAAATTTGAGTTTTTCTTTATATATCAATTAGGTAAACTCACGAAGGTATTAGTATGCTTACATACATTCATACACACGAACTAACATTCACAGAGAGTTATATATGCGTGTGTTTGTTTGTACATCATCAAATATGTATGGCATAGCCATCATTCTTTAGCAGCTACTTCTTTCCTGTGCCAATTAAAAGTTCGCCAACTTTTGACGCCACGAAATTTTGGTCCTTGTCCTTAGATGGAATGCAGTGGTGCCTATCTTTCGCCCTCTTTCCTTAATTTTTTTCTTTCTCTTTTTTTTTTTTCTTTATCATATTTTCTTTCGTGATTTTTTAATTTTGTCTCATTTTTCTTTACTTTCACTGTTTCTCTTTTGTCCTTTTCCTTTCTTTCTATTTTTTCTTTCTTTTTCTTTTTTCTTTTTCATATTTCCTTTCATAATTTTTTTTTCATTTTGTCTCTTTTTTTACTTTTACTTTTTCTCTTTCGTCCTTTTCCTTTCTTTCTCTATTTTTCTTTATCACATTTTCTTTCCTTTTTTTTCTCTTTTTCTTTACTTTTACTTTTTCTCCCTTTTTTCTTTATTCTATTTTATTCTCGTTTTTGTTTTTCTTTTCCTCCCTCCCCTTTTCCTTTCCTTTTCTTATTATTGCTGTGGTTGTTGTTTCTCCACTTCATCCTGTCTTCCTTTTCTTCTCTCTCTATTCATCTTATTTTTCTCTCTTCTCTCCCTCTCTTTTTCTCTCTTTTCTTGTCCATTTTCTTGTCCCTCTTCTCCTCTCTCTCTCTCTCTCTCTCTCTCTCTCTCTCTCTCTCTCTCTCTCTCTCTCTCTCTCTCTCTCTCTCTCTCTCTCTCTCTCTCTCTCTCTCTCTCTCTCTCTCTCTCTCTCTCTCTCTCTCTCTCTCTCTCTCTCTCTCTCTCTCTCTCTCTCTCTCTCTCTCTCTCTCTCTCTCTCTCTCTCTCTCTCTCTCTCTCTCTCTCTCTCTCTCTCTCTCTCTCTCTCTCTCTCTCTCTCTCTCT
>NC_134778.1:4068632-4071132 GCF_046742065.1 Oratosquilla oratoria
CTTCTTTACCTACTGTCACTGCCATGAGCGAGTGGCGCTCCGTGGGGTCCCGTTTGTCGAGCCCGCGTTCGGTAGACGTGTGCCCTGTGGAGCAACCGCTGGCTCTAGTCAATCGTTTTGCTCTACTGGAGGATGAAGTGGCTGAAAACCGGGAGTTCTTGGTGGTGGGGGACTCCATGGTTCGAGGCTATGACGACATCCTGCAGCGAAAGACTAAGCGACGTTGCAAGCTTGTATGTCAACCGGGCCGTGGGATCGTTGATTGTACCCGGTCCATCAGGGAGCAAGGACGGAAGAACACGGTTACGATTGTACATACGGGTAAGTAACGATGTAGGTAGGGTGAGATCAGAGGAGCTTGTTCGGAATTACAAGGTCCTCCTTCAGGAGATGAAGGAACGTGGGAGCCGTCACGTAGTCTGTGGGATCCTCCCGAGGATCTACGCAGGTTCGTGTTGGAACAGTAGAGCCATAGGGATCAATGATAGGATATCGCAGTTGTGCACACAATTGGGATACCACTTTCTTGATCCTTGGTATCTCTTTTCTAGGCGCCATGACCTTTACGCTTCTGATGGGATCCACCTTACCCGCAGAGGCAAAGATGTTCTTACAAACCTCATTGTGGGAGTTTGTAATGAACTAGCTCCTTTTTTAGGGTAGAAGGCCAAAGGGAAGGGGAAATAGAATGTACTTGGGAAAACAGTGTAGAGTATAGCATTAATGTACAACAATGTACCAGTATAGGACAAAATATAATTTTAGGATATAATGTCGCTAGAGGACGAAATGTCACATTAGGATATAATGTCATAGGACAAAATGTCGCAATGGGACATAATGACAGTGGAGGACAAAGGATCACGATGGGAAGTAATGATAGTGGAGAACAAAATATCACGATAGGATGTAATGATAATGGAGGAGAAAATATCACGGTAGGATATAATGTCATTGAAGGCCAAAATGTAATTTTAGGAAGGGATACCGGACAGAATGTCAATGAAGGCCAAAATATCATGATAGGATGTAATATCGCTAGAGGACGAAATGACACATTAGGATGTAATGTCTTAGGACAAAATGTCACAATGGGATGTAATGACAGTGGAGGACAAAAGATCACGATGGGAAATAATGATAGTGGAGAACAAAATATCACGATAGGATGTAATGATAATGGAGGAGAAAATGTAACGGTAGGATATAATTTCAGTGAAGAACAAAATATAATTTTAGGAAGAGATACCGGACAGAATGTCAATGAAGGCCAAAATATCAAGATAGGATGTAATGACAGTGGAAGACAAAAGATCACGATGGGATGTAATTATAGTGGAGGAAAAAATATCACGGTAGGATATAATGTCACTGGAGGACAAAATATAATTTTAGAAAGGGATGCCGGACATAATGTCACTGAACGACGGGAGGCCGGCGTGAATCACGGTGACGTAGGGGGACAAAATGTACAAAATAGATCGGATGACCGTAATCGACCAGATGTCCGTGATGGGGGAAATGTTAATTTTGATAGGAGAAATGTTAATGAGACATTGAATGTCAATGAAGGACCAAATAATAATAATATAGAGCAAGGCATAAATAAAAAACAAAATGATAATATAAGACATGATATTGAAACTCAAAATGTGTCAAAAAGAAATAATCAGGAGTTTCTTAAAACTATGTACTTTAATGCTCGTAGTATTAGGAACAAATTTCAAGAAATACAGGCGTATGTCAAAAGCGAAAATCTCGATATGATAGGAATAACTGAGACATGGTTAAATGGTACAGAGTTCGAAGCTGAATTTAATATTGCGGGATTTAAACACTTTCATCAGGATAGAAACCACAAGAAAGGTGGGGGTGTTCTATTGTACGTTAAAAACAATGTTCATGCTTGTGTTTTAGAGAAAGTGAAACAGGATGCATATGACAGTTTGTGGGTTGAGTTAACCCAAACAAATGGACAAAAAATGAATATAGGTGTAATATATAGGCCAAAGACATTATCATTAGCAGACGACAAACTGTTATTTCAAGAACTGTCTAGTTTCTGCAACCGGGATTTATTGATAATGGGTGATTTCAATTTTACTGACATTGATTGGATGACCCTTGAACATGGCCATATAGGTAGTCGCTTGATTGATTTTCTTGGTGACAATTACTTAATTCAGCATGTAAAAGAGCCCACAAGATATGGAAACTTACTCGATTTATTGATCACCAGCCGCGAAAGCATGGCAACTGATGTAGAAGTCGGTGAAGCTGTTGCAAATAGCGATCACAACTTAGTCAGATTCAAACTCCTAAACAATTTTAGAATAGATACTTGTGCTTCTGAAATACCCGATTTCAGTAAAGCTCAGTTCATAGAACTACGCCAGGAGCTTCAGCTTACAGATTGGGAGGAAAAATTAAACGAAAGGCCTGTAGATCAGATGTGGGAAATATTTCAAAATACGCTCACTAAGATGATTCAAACTTACAT
>NC_134778.1:4083632-4088632 GCF_046742065.1 Oratosquilla oratoria
GTTGATACTGATTCCCTTTGTGTAGACATTGGTGTAGATAATAATGTCTTCAGTGGCACTAATACTGGTAGTGTTCATGGAGAGGTAATCTAGGTTATTATAATTACAGTGGTTTTATATAAGTCCTCATACCTGTGATTGTGATACAGATGTTTTTTTGTTTTTTAATACTCGATTGGTGTGTTGGCTGTGCTGGATGATATGGATGATGTGGTTCATGTGGAAAATGTGGTTGTGCTGGTTGTGTTGGTAATGGCGTTTGTGATTTTAATGGTCGTAATACTGACCCATCTGGCGGGGCTGATGTAGAAGGACTTTTTTTTTTTTTTTGAAGAAGAAGAAGAACCGAAAGTGGAAAGCTATAGCCGGTTCGCAATTAATGGACTTCGGTAAAGATGTTTACGCCCTTCGTGGAAGTCTTACCAGAGTTGTAAGTGGCACGCGGAGGGAACTCCATCGACTTCCGAGTCGAACAAAACAATGCGGACAAAACTCGGCTTCAAGAAGAAGAAGAAGAGGAGGAAGAAGAAGACGAGGGTTCTGCGGGCCAGAAAAGAATTTCGAGTTGGCCGAAGACCGGATCCAAAGAGGGATTTCGAGTTATCCAGAGACTTTATCCAAAAAGAGGTTTCAAGTTGGCTGGAGTCTGGATTCATAAGACGCCTTCTAGTATGACGAAATCAGGATCCAGAGAAGAACTTAAATCTGCTGAAGATAAATTTAAATAAAGAGCTTCGAGTGTGCCGAAGACAAGATTTATTATTTGAAGCTTTTTTTTTCTTTCTTTCTTTTTTTTTACTCTGGGGTAGAGAGGAAAATGTCTTGAATATGGATACTAGAAGAAGTGCCATCAGTGAGATTTATGTAAATTACAGCGAGAGAGAGAGAGAGAGAGAGAGAGAGAGAGAGAGAGAGAGAGAGAGAGAGAGAGAGAGTTAGAAAGATAAAGATATAGAGTGGGGGAAAGAGACCGAGATAAAGAAGGAAAACGGTTTAAGAGTGAGTGAGTGTGTGTGTATATGTAGAAAAGGGATGTAAAATAAAGATAAAAGTCTAACTGGGCCTACAATTTTAAAAGAATATGCATACCGGTTGATGCAGGAGTTACGGAGATTAGAAAGGAAGAGATAAAGATTTAGAAAGGAATACGAACAAGATGCACAATGTCTAGAAGATATAAAAAAAATCAACATAAATATATACAAAGTGATTCAAAATAAGGTTTAGAAAAGGATAGGAATAAGATGCACAATGTCTAGAAGATATAATAAAACTCACTATGAATATATACTGATTCAAAACAAGGCTTAGAAAAAGATAGAAAAAAAGATGCATAATGTCTAGAAGATAGTATATATTTATGTTGAGTTTTTTTTCTAAGTGATTCAAAAAAAGATTTAGAAAAGGATAGGAACAAGATTCACAATGTCTAGAAGATGTAATAAAAAAAGACTCAACATAGATATGTACTAAGTAATTCAAAACAAGACATTAAGATGGTACAGGAATGAAGGTGCAAAAATGAAATGGAAATATATTTGAAAAGGAAAAGGATGGTCATAATAGAATGGAATACAAAAAAAAAAAAGCTCATAAAATGAGTGGCAAGAGCCAAATCAAGGGTTGATGACTATAATACGAATAGATTAGTATAGTGAGGCAAAGGTCAAGCAATGAGGATAAAAGGCAAGGAGATACGAGAGGAACAAGGAGTAACATAAACCTAGACAAAACGACAACAGTAATCACACATTCTGGTAGAACGGGCAGAGTTCCAAATAGGACACTGCAAAGACACGAAGGGAAAATATGAAATTATGAAAAGAACATTTCTTTGACTGGTAAGCATGAAGATGCGTCAATATGCGAGGACAATAAAGAAAAACAACGACAACGGTGAGGATGACGACGACGACAACAACAAGAACAATGGCAAAGACGATGACAATAAGAGCAGCGGAACAACAGGACCAACAACAGCTACGGCGACAAGGGCAATACATCAGCAACACCTCCAAATACAACACCACCACCGTCAACACCACCATACTCAACACCAAGTCCACCACCCAACATCACTAACTAACACTAACACCAATACCATAACCATCGCCAACGTATACACTAACTCCAGCGTTACCAATACCGTAACCAACACCAAAACACTAACATTAACACTAACACTGACACTGACACTAACACTGACACTGACACTGACACTGACACTAACACTAACACTAACACTAACACTGACACTGACACTGACACTGACACTGACACTAACACTAACACTAACACTAACACTAACACTAACATTAACACTAACACTGACACTGACACTGACACTGAAAACCTGCCTCTTCTTTATCTTTAACTGATTGATCACAACTCCAAAGCAAATGAAACTGTCTCTCCGCATCATATCTTATGAATATGAGTTTCCAAGACACCAAATATTAGCAAAAAAAAAAGAGATACACACGCCAGTAGGTGCTTAGCTGTGACCAAGGTCCTATGTGTATGTAGAACCAACAAGCAGACATGGGACTCGAACTCCGAACTGGCACCATGCAAAAGAGACAATCTATCCGCGATATCAAATCCTTAGAAAAAAAAAAAAAAAGGGAACAGATTCTCTTGTCAGGCTATGCTGAACGAAACGAATCATCTCGTTTCAACCGTTAATTAATTTGTAAACCAACGACATTTTTGTTGACGTGATCCGCTTGTTAGCGTTACGAAATGATCATGGATTCAGCAAAACCAGATTCGTCGAGGTAATGTTTCTAATTCCTACCTACTCCCATGCATGATTCTGTTGTGTTTGAGGTCTAGAAAATAATCAATGTTATGATATAAGAATTCTATCTAGAGGTCGTACATGGTACCTGGAAGATGGACGTCGGAGGGGATCGTCTCCCATGTCAATTGTCTTGAAAAACAGTCATCTCTTTAAACACTATATGATGGTGCAGGTCACGTGACTGGACTCAGGAGATCCATCAACTTAAAACCATACTCCTCCATTACGTCACACAAAATGGATTTTTTTATTGATTTATAATCATCACTGCTCTCTGTTTCAGACAACAAGGGAAAGTCACAGTCACTAGTATTTACAGGGACTCATTCGCAAATTCTCCTTCTCGCATAATATAGCAATCGGTTAAGTCACTATCACTTGTCACGTGCTAGCGCAGGTTCGAGTTCTTGGCTGTACCACGTTTTAATTTTTGCATGTATGCCTCCTCGAGTTTCTCGATGCGGATGGCTTAGAATTAAAGTGAATTGTGGCTGATAAATGTAAATCTGTTCACTGTGACCCATTCAGTGTTGTTCACACACACACACACACACACACACACACACACACACACACACACACACACACACACACACACACACACACACACACACACACACACACACACACACACACATATATATATATATATATATATATATATATATATATATATATATCGGATTTGTTTCAGAGAAACCCTATATATGGCTATACGGTGATCCGGGTAAGTCAAATTTCAAATCGGCTGGACCATCAGAGGACTGCGCACAAATCCTATTGAAAACCATAATGTAATTTCAAGCTTGTTTTCGATTTTGATACACCCGGCTGATCCCACTATTCTTTCCTGTCTTTGATATTTGAATAACTACTGTACAAACAAGATAGACTAGAATATCCCATTAGTAGTTTATACAGGTGTACGGTCGCCATGTTTTAGCTTTATGGTCGTACCGAGATTCGATGCAGTGCTGTTTTCACTGCCCGGGACCATCCACTCTGGGTATACATAACTCAGCGAGGCGTATAGGCTGCCGGGCGGTGTGCATTTGCGTTAGGACGATGGCCTATGTGTTCATACATTACATGAGTTGTCCAGTGTGGGCGTATATGTATTTACTTAGTCGTGCATATTCCACTTTGTGCTATAGGACTGTGTCAATCCCGTAATATCCTAAAACTCACTTCCTATTTCTCTCTTTCTCCTCCCTCCCCTCTCTCTTTCGTTCTCTCATTCCCTTTCATCTATGTATCCATCCTCATCCCTATCTCTCTCTCTCTCTCTCTCTCTCTCTCTCTCTCTCTCTCTCTCTCTCTCTCTCTCTCTCTCTCTCTCTCTCTCTCTCTCTCTCTCTCTCTCACTAATCAGTCTTTCTTTTTATTTTCTTTCTTTTGTTCAAGTCAATTTATAATTTATTATTTTGTATTTTTTGTACCTCATGGTGAAGCTTAATCTTGCTTGTTTAATGAGGCACCTTAGAGAAAGTGAAGAACTGAGTATATGTAATGTAATGTCATCTTTTATTCATTTGTTTAATTAGCAACTTGTCTATATACGTGTTCATTTATTCATTTATCTATATTTATCCATTTCATATTTCATTTTAATTTCTTCATCTATTTCTTCACTTTTTTATTTACTCATTAACCTATTTATTTATTTATTTATTTATTTATTGCTTCCCTTTGTTTTAAGCAAAGGGATTTGACCCACCAAACCTATAGTGGAACTAAGGAGTCTTTAACTTTCATATTTATCTAAACTATTTCATTCAATAACGTGTGCTTATGACGTGATAGGAAACGTGTTATTTTCGTAAGTAGCTGTATTCTTCTGAACTGAGCTACTAACTATGGTGGCTCAATTATACTTTGGGAGATTTCATGCTTTGATTTTTAGGTCGCATTTCATTTGAAATACCTTCGCCTTTACTTTAGTATCATTTCATTTGTTTGTACCTCAATTTTGTGTTTTCTTTTTGTATAGTTTCGTGACTTCTCGTTGAAATCACTGATCTACGGATGTAAGTTTCCTTTGTGTGCGTGTGTATGTGTGTGTGTGTGTGTGTGTGTGTGTGTGTGTGTGTGTGTGTGTGTGTGTGTGTGTGTGTTTATGTGTGTGTGTGTATGTGTGTGTGTGTCTGTGTGTGTGTGTGTATGCACACACGCTTGTGTGGTTTTGTATGTGTACGTG
>NC_134778.1:4098632-4111132 GCF_046742065.1 Oratosquilla oratoria
CTCCTCCCTCCCTCTCATCTTGGCACCTCCTGGATGACAGGTCATCCCTGCATCTTGTCCACTGCCCTGGGTCAGAGGCAGTGTCGCAGGACACAGCACATCCACAAGTTAAAAGATATATAAATAAACAAATAGGTTGACAAAAAAAATGCAAGCTAAATGTATGTGATTAAATGAATATTCGAGCGAATAAATAAACAAATAAATACATAGACAAATAAACAAAAATAGTAAATCAATTAATGAATAAAAAATACGTAAATAAATAACAACTACGAAAAATAAGTAGAAAAACAATTAGATAAAAAATGCTATCAACATAGTAAAAAAAAAAAAAAAAAAAAAAAAAGCTTTATGGGATAACCGACCCGGCATCTTCACGAAATTTTGTTTTCCTCGTTTTGAGTTCTTACGACGACGTTATCCTCCGCACTCATCGAGAACCAACCCACAGAACCTCCTCACATCAGCCTCTGCGGTTGTCCTCCATTCGTGTCCATTTCATTGTTTTAGTCCTGGAATTCGTTTTAAGGAGAAAACGGCTTTCCTAAAGGGGGATTTTGATTTAGACAAAGTGGAGATGGAGATGGAGCGATGGAGACTATGGGGAAGATGGAGATGGGGGTCTGGTGGAAAAAGTGTGCATATTGACTGCAACGTAAACATATGTCTTGGTGAAATGTATATACATATATACATATATATATATATATATATATATATATATATATATATATATATATATATATAAATATGTGTACATACGTGAGTTTACCGACGTTCAAACAGTGAGACATGACTTCAATTTTAAACGCGTAAAGTGACAAAGTGACATCAGACATTTCCCAAAAGGCAAGACATCAAGAGAAAATGAACTTTCCTATCCGACCTTGATCGTGATGCGCCTCAAGAACGCACGCTGTCTGTCAGAACTCGTTACCCTCAGAACCGAAACCACACAAAGAGATTTGACTGATACTCAATATGGTGGACGAGGTGCTGGGATAGGTGGAGGGGCTATTGGTGGATGTGGTGGTGGAGGAAAGGGTAGCGTAGGTGTTCGTTCTCCACTGCCCTTCAGGACTGATTGACGATTGAAATAGATGCCAATTCTACTCTTACACCATCGTGGAGGCTTGGATCAACCCGGGTGATTGAGCAAAAGGGTTTCTACTCCACCAGGCTAGGTCACAGAGAAGGCTGATGGTGTCGATGTAGATTGTGGTAGATACGGGTAGATTGGGTAGATCAGAAGGATGAAAGAGATCACGCGTTCGGAATAGAACGGTGAATGGACTTAAAGCTTGACCAGATGAAATGGAAATTAATAAATGGAAATTGATAACTTGTGTTGAATTAGTGTGGAAAACTCAAATTCATTATCTTTTGACATCTTTTCGTAGGTATATTCTTTTTTTTGATAATGGAAAATATTAAGCCACAAAATAAAAGATAAAATAGCAGAATAGATTAATTGTATTTAGAAACAACATTTTGTCTAATTGATATATATATATATATATATATATATATGTATATATATATATGTATATATATATGTATATATATATATATATATATATATATATATATATATATAATATGCATATATGCAAAGTAGACCACTTGGAAAAAGAAACTAACGAAGCAGAGCGCTTTCGTATATTTCTTCAGTGCAATATACTTGTTGCACTGAAGATGTAATATACGAAAGCGCTCTGCTTCGTTAGCTTATTTTTCCAAGTAGTCTACTTTGCATAAGTGAACAAACGTACCCGTGTTCTTATTAGCAATATACATACATGTATATATATATATATATATATATATACACATACACTGTGCATATGGATATGGATATACATATACATTTACATGCACATACACATGCACAGGTACATTTACTTTAATATACACATGTACATACACATATATTTACATGTGCATGTATATGGAATATACATCCACATCCAATTGACCCCACATCTTTTCCTCCTTCATCTATTTCCTTGGTTTCTTCTTCATTGTTATTGTTCTTCTTTCTTCGTTGTTTTGTCTATGGACCTTTTTCTCATTCCCATCCCATTTTTATCATCTTCGGTCACGTGACCTCTCCTGCGTGGAGGGCAAAAGAATATAGGAAAGGACTAGAAAGGTTTGAGAATGGAGAAAAAGGCAAAATGAAAATGAAAAAGAACGATGATGGATAGATAGAGATGAGTGGAGAATTGGTTTTCGATTTTCGCAAAATAATCGAGTAATAAATTGTTAGCAAACTCGTGCAAATTCAGTCTTGCTTGTTCAAGACCTCTTGTTGTAGCGTATCTCTCTTTCGTTTCCTCTCCTGCTCTCTTTTTCTAACTCTTTTTTTTTCTGTACTGCTTGCCATTTTTGCCTGTACAAATATGTCTCATCTGTTTTTGCCTCTATCTCTTTATCTTTCCATCCCTGTCTGACATGTCTGAATGTATGTCTATATGCCTCTGTCTTTTTTTGCTTTTTCTATCGGTCTCTCTTTATCTCTGTCTTTCTCTTTTTCTGTCTCTTCGTCTGTCTTCTATCTCTTTGTCCCTGTCTCGCTGTTTCTCTCTCTTTTACTCTCTGTCTGTCTGTCTATATCTTTAAAATTGTCTGTCTCTCATTTATACACCCACAGTCGCGCGCGCGCACACACACACGCACACACACACACACACACACACACACACACACACACACACACACACACACACACACACACACACACACACACACACACACACACACACACACACACACACACACACACACACACACACACACACACACACACACACACTCGACTCGTGGCTCAGTTGGTAGATCTCTCGGCTGACACTACGAAGGTCTGGGTTTGAAACCCGCCCAGGGCTGAAATAGATTCAATATCGTTACGCTGCGAGTTGTTATTCCAACTCTCGCGAGTGGAGAGTTGGGTGTGTGTGTGCGTGTAAGGTCACAGCATTACCCATAGATTGGTCATATATGAGCTCTGAGCTCTCTTCCGGGAGGGAAATGGCTGTCGATCACGAGTCCAACACGTGATCCAAGACCATGGTGAATCACACACAAACAGATACGCGCGCGCGTGCACACGTATATATATATATATATATATATATATATATATATATATATATATATACAATATATACAATATATGTTTATATATATTTCCACAGAGACCTAGAACCATATCGAATTAACACCACAAAGAGATAGAAAAAATATGTTTATTTGTCTGAATTTGTGGAAAAGAGAATATTATCGTTAATTTTTCACACGACAATGTTTCATACCACAAGGATGTTTACGTTCATTTCGTGAACAATTCCTTATGTTAACAATAATCAAGTGATTGCATATTAATCATTCTTCCATGGTGACTAATGGTGTTTGATTAGTATTCAGTGAGAAGAAAGCATTGTATGATAAAGAACGGGGCATTGCCTCACTTGACGGGCCGTACCACAATCAATATTCTATTGTAACTTCAAAAGAAAACGGAAAGGTAATCCACTTAGACGCGTTGTTTATCACACCTTTAAAGTGTGGACAAATTAGTTTCGGTTGAAATAGAAATTGATGAGTGATATCTGACTGTCGCCCTTGCAAGTAGAGTAGGTTTTAGAATGAAGTGAACAGATGATTAACTATGAAATTCCCATAATATGAACGTGATAAGCAAAACTTAATTGAACGGAGATATAATACAAAGGGAAACAGATATTTGAGGTGGAAAAATGGGTTTCAAGCAGGCACTTAATGATTATCGATGTTTCAAGGATACTCGAGCTAATGATGTAATTACGCCGATGTTCAGTGTATTATGGTTTTCGAATATCAAATGTAAATTCTGATTAAAGAGTGATGAACATAGGTGGGTACACACGTATACGGGCGCTATATGCAATACATGTAACCTAATACACACACACACACACACACACACACACACACACACACACACACACACACACACACACACACACACACACACACACACACACACACACACACACACACACACACACACACACACACACACACACACACACACACACACACACACACACACACACACACACACACACACACACACACACACACACGCACACACGCACACACACACACACACACACACACATACACACACACACACACACACACACACACACACACACACACACACACACACACACACACACACACACACACACACACACACACACACACACACACACACACACACACACACACACACACACACACACACACATACACACACACACACACACATACACACACACACACACACACGAGGTCATACGATCTCTGAGCTCTCTTCCAGTAGGGAAATAGCTGTCGATTACGAGTCCAGCACGTGATCCAAAGACCATGGTGAATACACACACAAACGCACGCACGCGCACACACACACACACACACACACACACACACACACACACACACACACACACACACACACACACACACACACACACACACACACACACACACACACACACACACACACACACGCACACACGACTTGTGGCGCGATTGGTGGAGTTCCCGGCTGCCACAACGGAGATCCGGGTTCGAATCCCGCCCAGGGCTGAATTAATTTCAATATCGCTGCGCTCTGATTTGTTACTCCAACTCTCGCGGGCGTGAAGTTGTGTGCGTGTAAAGCTACAGCATTACCCATAGATCGGTCATATGAGCTCTGAACTCTCTTCGGGAGGGAAATAGCTGTCGATCACGAGACCAGCGCGTGATCCAAGACCATAGTGAATCACACACGCGCGGACACACAAAAAAAAAAAAAAAAAAACATGATCTTGACCCCCATCATGGCCCTTCCTCAATCTCTATTATCTTCCATTATCTTCCATTTCCTCACCTTTTACCTCCGCTTCCATTCCTTTTACTTTCATCTCCTCAGCACTACCATATACCACCATCAACTTCGTACCTATCTCTCAACATTCACTCACCCTCGAAGCTTACCTCAAATTTCCCTCAAAACTACCTCGTGCCTCCTCGAGCCTTCGACATCCCTCTCACAAGCCTTCCACAAGCCTTCCACAAGCGTCTCGTAAGCCTACCTCAAGCCTATCTCAAGCCTCCATCAAGCCTCCATTAAGCCACTTCAAGCCTCCATTAAGTTTCCCTCAAGAATCCCTCAAACCTACCTCAAGCCTCACGCCTCCTGCAAGCTCCTCACAAGTCTCTCTCAAGCTTCCCTCAAGAATCACTCAAACATCTCACGAGCTTAGCTCAGTCTTACCTTAACTATATTTCAAATATCCCATAAACCTTTAAAAAGTCTGCTACCCTTCCTTAAACTTTCCTTAGCCCGCCCTTTAGGACTTTTCAAATCTCCCCCAAAATTTCCTGAAGTCAACTTGACATGAAAGTAGTTCCTTTTATTTAATTTCTTTCTGATCTTTCTTTTCAATCCTAACCATCGCTGGATAGGCTTTGTGTGTTCTACCCTTTGTCCTAGATATTTCTACCACTAGGTCTCTTCCTCTCATTCCTCATCTCTTCATTTGGTGTAACTGTTTTGACCTAGTTTGACCCTATCACACAAACAGCCTTAACAGTTTCGCCCATTTTGTATATGATTGCAGGTAGTAACGCTAACTCGCTTTCCTGTTCCCTTATATATATATATATGTATATATATGTATATATATGTATATATATATATTTATACGTATATATATATATATGTATATATAAACATATATATGTATATATATATATATATATATATATGTATTATCCATCTGGACAGATGAGGATAGTAAGGTGGTAAAGAAACACACAAGACAGAGATGAGTTTCTTTCTCTAACGTTAGAGAAATAAACTCATCTCTGACTTGTGTGTTTCTTTACCACCCTCCTATCTTCATACATATATATATATATATATATATATATATATATATATATATATATATATATATATATATATATATATAAAAATATATATTTATATATATATATATATATATATATATATATATATATATATGTATATATACGTAGATGAAGGTGGAAAAAGAAGTCACGGGTCTAGTTCCAAAATTTTTGGGTTTATTCCTAACCGGTTTCGCTCTATGCTTATAAAGAAGCATAGAGCAAAACCGGTCAGGAATAAACTAAAAAACTCGGAACTAGACTCGTGACTTCTTTTTCCACCTTCATCAATTTATCACAATGTCCCAGCATATATATTTAAGTAGCGTGAGTACTCATTTGTCATGTGTCTTCATGTACTTGCCAGGTGTCATATAAATATCTGAAGAAGTCTATTTGTGCAAAACTAGTCAGAAATAAACTTGGATTCTAACATATGTCTTCCTCACCTACCTTTATCAATATATACATGTGTATATATATATATATATATATATATATATATATATATATATATATATATATGTATATATCACATAGACAAAAATGTTGTTGTAGTACATTTGTAAATAACACTGGGGAACACTCATTTTGTTGCATTTAAAAAAAGACTTTTCTATAGTCAACTTGAGTGTGCTGATTTAAAATCTGAAGTCGGGTTTTGTCTGCAAGCTACAGATTTTATGCAATTTGACATTTTTATTTATTTTTTAAATTTTCGTTATTATAGGAAATTGCAATATCAGCCACAATTCTTTTGTTCACTTGAATCTTAAAACAGTATGAAAGCCATTTCTGTACATTTATTAAGGCAAAAGAAACAGAACATTAACAGAACATCTATCCCAAAGTTAGATTAGCATCCTTCAGAACATCACCACAGCTGATGGAAGCTTATCAATTTCTTTGTGTATTTTTTTCAGGCAGGAATTTGCATTTGTAACTTTTGCGTTTGTACATTTCATCTGGGCAATTTCGTTTAATGCTCCAGCAGTAGTCAGCCATCATACTTTTGTCCCAGCGCCCTTGGTAGCGTTCTTCCATGATCTTTAGGTCTTGGTGGAATCGTTCTCCTTGTTCGTCACTCACAGCCCCCAGGTTGTCAGGGAACTGATCAAGGTGGCTGTTCAAAAAATGAAGCTTGATGCTCATGTTGCACCCGAGATCACGAAAAGCGAGGATCATTCTGTTCACAAGTTCACTGTAGTTCTCCGCCTTATTGTTTCCAAGGAAGTTCTGAACGACTGCCACAAAGGATAACCATGCTGCCCTTTCTAAAGCGGTCTTCTTAGCAACAAAACTGATCATCACAAATTAGGGTTCGAATCTGTGGGCCATCAAACACGCCTGCTTTGATCTTCTCAAATGATAACCCTGGTAAAGCTGTGATGATGTGTTGGAAACATTCACCTTCGGTTTCCAGTGCCTTGACAAATTGTTTCATCAAACCTAATTTGATGTGAAGAGGAGGAAAGATGATCTTATCTCTGTTTACAATTGGGTCTTGTATAATATTTGGCATGCCTGCTTCAAGGGTGTCACGAATAGGCCAGTCCTTCTGGACCCAATGTCTGTCTCGTGCTCGGCTGTCCCACATACAGAGGAAACATGGAAACTTGGTGAAACCTTTCTGTTGTCCAAGAAGAAAGTTGACCATCTTTAAGTCTACACAAATTATCCAATTGTGCTCATGATACTTTAATAAGTCCATGACCATTCTCATATCATCATAGTCTTCCCGCAAATGCACTGAGTGACCGACAGGTACTGCTCCATAAACATTGCCATTATGTAAAAGAACACACTTTAGACTGCGTTTTGAACTGTCTAAAAAGAGTCTCCATTCAGCAGGACTATAGTAAGGTACACCCAGTTCTTTGAGAAGCCCTGGGATGTCATGGCAGTAAACAAACTGTCTGTCTTTTGAAAAGAAGGTCACAAAAAGCTGGTCACGCTTTCTGAAATATGATACTTTAACAGAGTGATCAACAAGATTTCTGCCTTGTAATCTTGATGCCAAAAGCTCTGCTGCTTTCTTTGAAAGACCTAAATCCCGCACTAAATCATTCAGTTCAGCCTGGGGAAGAGGCTTAGGGACGGGGAAAGGTTCAGTGTCTGAAGAACAGTCCTCCGATTGTGAACACTTTTCTGACAATTCACTGTCACAACTGTCTTGCTGGCTTGTATCATGTCCAATGTCTTTATCGTCCAATGAAGGCAAGCCTTTGAAAACTGGAACAGGTACTTCTTCAGAGTGCGGAACAGGCCGAATAGCTGAGGGAATGTTCGGATACGTAATCTTATGTCGGTTTTTCTTCCCAACACCCGTTGTGTTTACCATGCAGAAATAACAGTCAGTTACATGGTTGGTAGGTTCGCGCCAAATCATTGGAACTCCAAAAGGCAGACCTTTGCGTTTTCCTTTGGTCCAGTCTCGAAGCATTTCCTCACAATTGTGGCACACAACATGAGGAGCCCATTGCTTGTCTTGATCACCAAGATGAACTTCAAAATATGCCTTGTAGGCACGCTTGACGAACGAGGATATGTTACGTCTCTGACGATTGAGTGTGTAGCATCCACATATGTAGCAGAAGGCATCAGGCTTGTTTCTGCAATGATGTCTCATTCTGGAAGCCATGTTTGAACTGAAACAAAAGAAGAATGATCAAAATATTAGAAGCTATCTATATATATGGACGTTAAAATGCTTATACATGGTTTACGCAAGTTCACATATGTACAATTTCATTAACCTCAAATTGCATACAAACTAGAGCTTGTAGAGAAAACCTAATTTCAGATTTGAAATCAGCGCCTAAAACTCTTTCAAAATCCGTTAAAATATCCAATGCAACTCAAAGTTACTGAAAAAGTGTTCCCCTGTGTAATCACGAAGAACCCACAGTCGGAATAAAAGGAAACTTTAGAAGAAAGTGTAACATCTATATTTCGGCTACTAGCTATAGTCCTTTTCAGGAAAGTATTTTCTTGAAGAGGGCTACAACTATCAGCTGAAATATAGAAGTTATACATTCTTCTAAAGTTTCCTTTTATTCCGACTGTGGGTTCTTCGTGATTATTGTATATATATATGTATATATATATATATATATATATATATATATATACATATGTATATATATATATGTATATATATGTATATATATATATATATATATATATATATATGTATATGTATATATATATTGAGACATTCTGACAGGTTGACGTAAGCGGAGTAGGAAACACAGGAGTCTTAGTCTTAGAATAAAATCGCACGACAAAGACTCCTGTGTTTTCTACTCCGCTTACGTCATATATATATATATATATATATATATATATATATCTATATATATATATATATATATATATATATATATATATACTCACTCACTCACTCACTCACTCCGCTGGATCTTGAACCTCGTGTAGATTCTGGTCCGCCAACAGTAATCCTCTCCATACCCTTCTGTCCTGTGCTGCTTCCATCCAGGTTATTTTATCTATTCCTCTTCTGTCCATCTCCGCATCCACACCATCCATCCATCCATCTCATTCGAGGTCTCCCTCTGGGTCTTCTTCCAGGTATTCTACCCATCATAACTCGTTTTGGAATTCTATGGTCCTCCATACGCGCCACATGCCCAGCCCATCTCAATTTTGTCCTACTTATAACATCTGTTATTTTCTCATATATATATATATATATATATATATATATATATGTATATACACATATATATATATATAATATATATATATATATAATATATATATATACATACATATATATATATATATACATATATGAATATGTATATGTATATACACAATAATGTGTCAGTAATCATGAATCTGTTTTTATGAATTAATAGATAAATAAAATGTTAAGAATGAATTTATATATATACATAAACATATATAAATAAATAACCAAATAATTAAATATATTAACAATATATAGATAACCAAATAATTAAATATATTAACAATATATAGATAACCAAATTAATACACAGGAAACAAGCGATAAAAATAGGAACTGACAAAGCTGATTCCCACATCCCCACGTGATTCGACTGTACTACAGAGATAAGACTATTTCTCTCTCTCTTCCTCAGTTAATTGCCTCACATAACAGAGCTCGAGAAACGCCGTCTGTTCCCAAAGGATCTTATATACTGAGATCACAATCCTCGCGTAGTCCCTCTTACCTCCCGTGGTTCACTTTAGCCGAACGAAATCGTATGGTGTTGATAAAAATGAATATCTAAATTGTGTCATTGATACAAATCTATTAACGGAGATATCTTATGGCCGTAATTTTTATCACGGTTAAAGAAGATAGTCTGCGTTTTGTTTTAGTTATAGATTAAAAGCTTTGATGAGTAAAATGAGGTTGATGAAGATTGACGCTCGCTCGTCTGTGTTCACAGGTCCTTCTTACCCTCGTGGGGCTCCGGCTGAACTCAAAATTATGCGATGCGTCACATTTGTATAATTGCGTTAAATCGCTGTGCACTGGTGCCTTCTGATCTACTGGCCTTCTAAACTTTAAACACACTAGATTTTAAAAACGTCAGACCTTTTACTCATCAACTAGCTATCATACCTGGTTACAAATTCACGGATGGTTTCAACTTGTGTGTACGTGCGCACGTGTGTACATGTGTGTGTGTGTGTGTGTGTGTGTGTGTGTGTGTGTGTGTGTGTGTGTGTGTGTGTGTGTGTGTGTGTGTGTGTGTGTGCGTGTGTGTGTGTGTGTGTGTGCGAGTGTGCGTGAGTGCTTGCGAACGCATGTCATTGTGTATGTGTGTGATATGTGTGTGTGTGTGTGTGCGTGTGTGTGTGTGTGTGTGTGTGTGTGTGTGTGTGTGTGTGTGTGTGTGTGTGTGTGTGTGCGTGCGTGCCCACGCATCTGTGTGTATGAATATGTGCGTATGTATTTGAGTGTGTACATCCATGTGTATTTTTCGTACATCGTTTTTATCATCTAGGTAAAATAATTTTTCAATTTGGCGGATGAATACCTATTCAGCTTATATTTTGTTCCCAAATATTTTTCCCACGATTTTCTCTCACTGCGATATGTAATATAAAGTTTAAATGAATGTTTTTATAAACTCTATGACATGGTAGTTTAGATTTTTGTTTCAAATTCATTACAGTCGAGTAGGTATAGTTTATCTATGATTTTAGTTTTGATATGATCCAAAGTAGGAGTACATTAGTCATTAAATCGTTTTATTTTTCATTTGTGTGCTAATATCATCATAATTTTCTTTTCACATCATATTTATTATGTGGTTGTTGCAATAAATGGAAAGTAAGTCAATCAATAAAATAAATCAATTAATCAATCAGTGAAAATTAATAGCCAAATAAAAGACTATATTCTCCCCCCAAAAAATGCCACCTTACATCATACGAATTCACTTTTTTTTTTGTGCGTGTATATTTGTTGTCAAAGTACCTGTAATTCATTCTGAACATTATGAAAGATAAACATATCCCTCGTGTTTACTTATCGTCAGTATCAAGTAAACATCAATATCAAGAACAGAAATAGGTCGCCATGACTTGTCTACGATCATCGATAAAATAGTAAGGGTAATAATAGTAATAATAATAGTAGCAAATGCGGGAGCAAGTGTAAGAGCAATAGTAATTATGATATATGTATGTATATATATATATATATATATATATATATATATATATATATATATATATATGTATATATATATATATAATATATATAATATAATATATATATATATGTATATATATACACATATATATATATATACATATATACAATAATATTCATAGCAGTAATAATAACCAATAGCTAATAAAAAAAAATTAATAGTGAATCATTAATGATTAATCATGAAACCCGCAATAAGGTCAATGATATTTTGTTTCCACAAACTGCACTTCTATTGTTAGGCCCACCCTGATGGAGTTGAACAGCGCTCACCGATAGATGGCAACTGGGTAACTGGGAAGAGTGTTCCAAAAGAGGCCAGGAAATAGGTCAGCTATAAATATCATTTTTTTTTTTTATTGCTTTTATTACTTTGTGATGGGGTAATCGTCACGTTATTGTTTTAATTATGATTTTGCGCAATCCTTTGGTAGAATAACACCCCATTTCCCATCCCAAATGAGTTTATATTTTATCTGGATCTACATATTTTGGGTCGCGTATATAAATGTGTACCTGTACGTGTGCATACGTATACGTATGTGTATGTGTCTGTGTCTATGTGTATGTGTCTGTATCTATACGTGGATGCGTGAAGAGAGACACACATTCAATATAAATGTGTCTGAAAATGATTTAATAGACGAAAGCGCTCGGTCTCCCTTTTGTTATTTTCCTAGTGTTTTTTTTTTCTTTTTTTTTTTGCATATTAGAATCACTTTTTCAAGTGATTTCTTCTGCATATGTGGCCTGTTTTTGTGCGTGTGCATGCGCATACGTCTACGTCTGTGTCTGTGCCTGTGTCTGTGTTTATGTCTGTGTCTGTGTGTCTACA
>NC_134778.1:4116132-4126132 GCF_046742065.1 Oratosquilla oratoria
CTGCCCAGTATTTTCTTAATCACATCTAAAAACGTCCAGAAATAGTCTTCTCACTAGGCGCATTGATCTGGACGCAATTTGTCTTGGAATACTAATTAGTGTTTCTTTTTATTCACTTCTCCTCTGCTGTCCTTCTGCTTAGGACAGTCTCACTGGAAGCATCGATCTGGACGCAATTTGCCTTAGAACACTAACCCGCAACTGCCTAGTATTTTTTTTTCATCCCATCTAAAAACGTCTAGAAATAATCTTCTCACTGGAAGCATCGATCTGGACGCAATTTGCCTTAGAACACTAACCCGCTACTGTCTAGCATTTTCTTAATCACATCCAAAAACGTCCAGAAATAATCTTCTCACTGGAAGCATGGATCGGGACGTAATTTGCCTTAGAACACTAACCCGCTACTGCCCAGAATTTTCTTAATCACATCTAAAAATGTCCAGAAATAATCTTCTCACTAGGCGCATTGATCTGGACGCAATTTGTCTTGGAATACTAATTAGTGTTTCTTATTATTCACTTCTCCTCTGCTGTCCTTCTGCTCAGGACCGTCTCACTGGAAGCATCGATCTGGGCGCAATTTGCCTTAGAACACTAACCCGCTACTGCCTAGTATTATTTCATCTCATCTAAAAACGTCTAGAAGTAACCTTCTCACTAATCGCATCGATCTGGACGCAATTTGCCTTAGAACACTAATCCGCTACTGCCCAGTATTTTCTTAATCACATCTAAAAACGTCTAGAAATAACCTTCTCACTAATCGCATCGATCTGGACACAATTTGCATTAGAACACTAACCCGCTACTGTCTAGTATTTTCTTCATTTCATTTAAAAGAAAAAGACGTCCAGAAAGAATCTTTTCACTAGGTGCATCGATCTGGACGCAATTTGCCTTGGAATACTAAATAGTGTTTGCTTCATCTCAGTTAAAAACGTCTAGAAATAACCTTTATACTAGGCGCACCGATCTGGACGTAATTTGCCTTGGAATACTAAATAGTATTTGCTTCATCTCAGTTAAAAACGTCCAGAAATAATCTTCTCACTAGGTGCATCGATCTGGATGCAATTTGCCTTGAAATACTAAATAGTGTTTTCTTCATCTCAGTTAAAAACGTCCAGAAATAATCTTCTCACTAGGCGCATCGATCTGGACGCAATTTGCCTTGAAGTACTAAATAGTGTTTGCGTCATCTCATCTAAAAACGTCTAGAAATAACCTTCTTACTAGGCGCATCGATCTGAACGCAATTTGCCTTAGAATACTAAATAGTGTTTGCTTCATTTCATCTAAAAACGTCCAGAAATAACCTTACTAAGCTCAAGACGTCTTCCTTACATAAGGACCCTTATCATAAGAAAGTTTCTGCCGAATATCAAGGTACATATTGGTGATTATGGCAAATTCGAACTATTTATCTCTGCACAAGTGAATCTAACGAGCTCCCCTTGGAACAGTGGTTCTCTAAAATCCATTGACCCTTAGGAAACCATAGTGTGCTATGAGTGAAACACAATAAATAAACAAATAAATAAATAAATAAATAAGTAAATAAATAAATACATAAATACATAAACAAACAAAAAAATAAATAAAATAATAAAAATAGTAAAAAATAAGATTAAATAAGTGAATAAAAAAAAAATCAATCAATCGATCAAAATTGTGGTACGTAGTAAATGCTTACTGATTATATTCAATGTTGAAGGGATCTCTATGAGGCCAAAAAGAATTAAAAGATCTGTTGTGGTTGTAAATATATTGTTTTTGGTTAACAATAAGGTGAAGTAAAACGCTGCACGTCAAAAGTTAATATATTGTACGAGTAAGGTACACTTCGTCTTTCCACTCTTCACCACAGTCACGGAAAAAAAATGCACTGATGCGTACAGGACGAGCTCACACAATCTGGCGTGCTCCGTGACAAGCACCCATTCGATCCACAGAACAGTTGCTAACTTTTATTTATCTAATTATTTTAATTATTCATTTGCATACAGAATTTTACATTTACACACTTTCAGTTACATGACAACTTCAAATTTGATAGTAATAAAGATCTATATCCCATTCACTCAACTTTCGCATTACAATTTATATGACAATTAATTAACAGGTACAACGACTTCTAGAACTCTGGAACTCACGCTAAAGCACGCACGCACGCACACACGTACACAGAAACTACGCATTAATCTAATTCTACATGTAGTTTAATTTCTAACCAATACATGCATACAATAAACGCTCGGCCACGTGAAAGGAGCTGGCCCCAGCGACTTACAATGTAACGTACAAAAGATATAAATGCAATTAGTACATGCTGGCATATGAACATTATATATATATACATGGAGAACATACATGGAACATTAATTTAATAAAGGAAGGTAGTGGAGAACATTTTTGGCAGCTATAGGGATTGAAGGTTCAAGAAGTATGACGGTTGCGAAGATTATATGGGTGGGAGACAGGGGATGTTGAAATGGGAGGGGAGGGAGGAAGGGGTTCTGCGGGAGTCGGAGTGTCATTGTCACAGTCTACACCTCGAGAGAAAAGCTTAAGGGTGTCCAGGTGCATGATGGATTCTGTGTCTGAATGCAAGTGTTTTAGTTTGACTTTGTTTGTAGGTTCTAGTGCGAGGACACGGAAAGGACCAAGAAATTTTGGTGAAAGCTTGGAAGATGGAGAATGGTTCTGGGCATATACAATGTCACCTATTGTAATGTTAGATTCTCTAGCATTTTTATTGTGAAGACGGGCCATCTCGTCTTTAGCGAGAGAAAGAGACTGAGTAATTCTCTTGAAGAGAGAGCTGAAATTTGAAAGTGAAACCTTTACAAAATCATCAAGGTTGTAAATGGGACCTATTTCTGAAGCAAGAAGGTCATATGGGAGTCGCTTGTCGGAACCAAAGATGACAAAGTGAGGCGACTCTGATATGGACCTATTGATGGCACTGTTAAGGCAAGACTGAATCATAGGGACATGGTGATCCCAGGAGAGATGGAGATCAGAAGCGAGGTGTCGGAGAACATTGAGAATCTTTCTGTTTTGCCGTTCAACAAGGCCATTTGAACTGGGGTGGTATGCAACAATATTACATTTTGTGATTTGAAAGGACTTGCAAATATTGGAAAGAATCTCATTGTTGAATTCCGTGCCATTGTCAGAGAGAAGAACTTTGGGAGTAGTGAAGGGGCAAATAACTTTGTCAATGAATGTCTTTGCAATTGTTGTCGCAGTCTTGTCTGGGATAGGTGCAAGTATGCAAAATCTGGAAAAATGATCCATACACACAAACAGGTACTGGTTTCCACTAGAAGTGAGTGGTAATTTGAGAAGGTCAATTGCAACCATATCAAAGGGTTTGCTAGGGATTGGGTATGTCAATATTGGAACTTTACTTTGAATATGACCTTTATGGCTAGCACATGAATGACAGGCGTCAATGTGGTTATGGATATCCTTTCTCATCGTAAGCCAAAAGTACTGAAGTCTGGCCTGTGTAACACATTTGTCTTTTCCTGGATGTGCAGCAAGTGGAGAATCATGTAAAAGGAACAGAACTTCAGGTACTAAGTCAGAAGGAACTACGAGTTGTTGTACAAGTCTGTTTGGTTCATGCTTGTTGGAAAGTGTGGTTTTGTGATAAAGAACGTCATTGACAAGTCTGAAGTGTTCCAAGGAGGTAGGTAAGTCTGTAAGATCAGATGTATCTCCTGACTCGAGAGAGAATATCACACGTTTCCACATTGGGTCGGATCTTTGAGCTGCTTGTATACGCGCATGAGTAAGAGTGACTGGCTGAGGGAGGGTATTGATAGCAGCAACATTTCTAGAAAGTGCGTCTGCAACATGGTTTGCTGATCCGCGCACAAATGAGAAGGTGGGACTGAATTCTTGAATAGTCAAGAACCAGCGAGCAAGTTTCCCGGACAAGTTCTTGCCTCTGAAAAGTTGAAGAAGTGCCTGGTGGTCTGTATGGACTGTGACAGGATAGCCTAAAATGATTTCCTTAAAATGTCTAAGTGCATATATTACAGCAAGAGCTTCAATTTCTGTGACAGAATAGTTCCGTTCAGCTTTGTTAAGGAGTCTGCTGGTAAAGGCAATAGGGCGAAGGTGTGTGTCTTGTTCTTGCATGAGGACAGCACCAAGACCTTGGAATGAGGCATCGGTGTAGAGAATAAAGGGTAAGTCATAGTTAGGAAAGGCTAAGACAGGAGCAGTGGTAAGGGCATTCTTTAAGTCTGCAAAGGCTTGTTCCTGGGCAGACGACCAGTGGAAGGGTACATCTTTCTTTAGTAGGGAAGTAAGAGGGGCTGCAATTTTTTAATAATTGCGGATGTACCTACGGTAATAACCTGAAAGACCAAGGAAGGAGCGAAGGTGCTCAAGGTTCGTTGGACGAGGGAAGTCAGCAACAGCTTTGACTTTATCAGGAACCGTAAGAATGCCATCAGAAGTTAGTACATGTCCAAGAAAACGAATTTCTTTCTTAAGAAAGGAGCATTTGCTGAGTTTAAGTTTAAGGTTGGCATCTGCAAGACGAGAAAAGACTTGTTGAAGGGTGTGAATGTGGTCGGGTACAGATTTGGAAGCTATTATGATGTCATCCAAATACATGAAAACATTTTCACCAATTAAGCCATGAAGTACGGTATGCATAAGTCGTGTGAAGACAGAAGGAGCAGAAGTGAGACCCATAGCCAAACGTTTGAATTGGAAATGACCAGAAGGGGTAGAGAAGGCTGTTAGAGGTCTGCTTTCCGGAGCAAGAGGAATTTGAAAATATCCTGACATTAGGTCTAAAGTTGAAAAGACAGTATTATTCTGACCAACAGAATGTAGGATTTCCTGGAGAACGGGAATGGGCGTTCTTTCGGGGACAGTGATTTTGTTAAGCTCTCTAAAATCAACAACAGGTCGAAATGTACCATCTGGTTTGGGAACAACAAATAGGGGAAAATTCCACTCAGAAATAGAAGGTTCAATGATATCTTGGGCAAGCATGTCTGCAATGAGCTTGTCCACAATCTTGCGCTTACTGTGCGGGAGTCTATAAGCCGGAATATAGCAAGGTTTAGAGCCATCACGAAGGGGAATGTGGTGGTGAATGAGGTCTGTAGAACCTAGGGATTCACCTGGCAAGGCAATGACATGGCGAAAGGCATTGCATAAAGAAGTTAATTCCTGTTGAGCATCGGGGAAGTCAAGGGTTTTGAAGTGAGATGCGTCAATAGGAACCTGTGCTTGATGCACATCGGAGTTAATGGTACAAACTGGCAAGGAAGAATTTTGGTCATCTATGACTTTTACTCTTGAAGGATACACAAGAAAATCACATAAGTTAGTACCAAGTTTGAGGTGGAGGGGAGCATGAGTGTCATTGGCAACAAGAAAAGACGTATGACCTTTCTTGGAGGTAGTGCATAAGGCTGACATTAGTGATATGCCTTTGACACGTGTGGATTCTGGCATACAGAGAACATCACATTCCGGAGCTTGGAAAATGCGAAGCTGCACTTTGAAATACTCATGTGGTGGAAGAGTCACAGGTCTTGTTAACACTGCATGAGTAGTGCGACACATTGTGGAAAGCACATCAGAGACAGGGGAGGAGGTAATTACTAAATCATCCAAGGAAGGAGAAATCTGGCTTTCTGTTGGAGAGAATTCTGTAGAAGGGGGAGAACATTTGGTATTCCTTTTCCTTGATTTAGGCATGCGAGAAGAACGCAAACGCTTTGTACGGGTGGGAACTTTGTGCAAGGTCTGTTCACTAGAAGGAGGAAGTGAATTCTGAAGAGAAAGTTCAGATGATGATTGTACAGTATCCTGGGACGTGGGAGCTAGAGGAGAAGGGGAGGAAGTACTCTCAGTTTGAGTTATCTGAATCTGGGTAGAGGGGGTAGGAGGAGCAACAATAGTGGGCACTGACACAGTTGGCATGCTGTGGGAGGGGGGATTTGCAGAAGGTGGGTGAGAAGTAGTCGCCAAGGGTAGGGCTGGTATAAAATGACGACCGTAAGCAATGCCATGGCGTTGGGGAAAGACGCTAATTCCATATTGCTGCATAGTGGCTAGTCCCAGAAGGACATCTGCAGGAAACTGTACATCAGCCACATATAGAGGGATATGAATCTCGTGACTGTTAGGATGAAGAATTATTGGAAGATGGATCTTACCTAAAACTGGAAATGGAACACCATCTACGTTAGTAAGTTGGAGATCAGAAGGTTCCAAGATTGTAACATGCTTATAGGATAGGCGGAGTTTGTGGAAGGTGGAAGAAGTTATGATATTTACAGGAGAACCAGTATCTATGAAGAGAGATATAGGAAAGGTATGAACCATAGCAGGAATGGAAATAGCATTGGACCATGTGTTTGAGTTAGAAAGAGTACAAATGGGAAGGGTGGGTGGTGGGGATGGGATAGGCATGCTAGGAGGGGTTGTGCTGAGAGAAGGAGAGGGAGATAGTCATATAGGAGAAGAAGAAGGGGAACTTCGACGGGAAGAGAAAGTCTGTTGATAGGGGTTGGAGTTCAAAACACGACATTCTGCAGCCGTATGGAAGCATTTACCGTGGACAGGGCAATCTTTATCGGGAGGAGTGGAGAGACGAATAGCACATCTGTTAGCATAGTGGCCTGGGGTTTTGCAATAGTAACAAATAACCGTTGAACGTGAGAAGGATCTTTGTCTAGATCGAGAAATGGATCTGGGACGGAAAGTGGATCTTTGCCGAGAGGCAGATCGGGACACATGTGCAACTGCTAAGGTAGGTTTGGGGATTGGGGCTGGCTGGGCATCAATGTCTGTCAGTGTCTTTGGTGACTCTTGGATCTGATGAGACAAAGTTGAGATGGTCATATTTGGAGTGAACTGTATGGATTTGGTTTTGTTTAAGGTGTCTGGATGGAGAAGAGAAAGAAAGCGAAAGTACGCAAAGAGGGATGCAACCTGGTTAAGGGAGATTTTTCCATCGGCATCAACCCAGTTGGAAGATGCTAGAGTGGATTTTAGACGAGCCTTTATGTCTGAAGCAAGTCTTGCAGCCTTTTCTTTTCTGACATAAGGAGGAGAGTTTATTTGTAAGGCAAGGTCATATAGGGGAGTGAGAACACCAAGGGTAGTGTGTTGGCCAAATTGAGTCTTAATTAAGTCAACAAAAGTAGAATATGTGTTGCATTCTTGAAATGCATCTGTTTGCAGGATGTCTCCAGCTACGGAGTTCTGATCAACAAAGCTGCGTAGGACACTGAGTTTTTCATCATCAGTAGTGCAATTTCTACGATTAATAGCTGCTTCGACATTGTTAAGGAATGAATGGAAGGGAATATTGGAACCTGTGAATTTGGGTACGTCTACCGTGTCGTGTACAATAGTCATGAGTTGACGGGGTTGTTGGGTTGAGGAAGAAGCCATGTTGGTAGGGCTTAAACTTGGGGATGAGAACGGAGAAAAAGGTAGGGGTGGAAGGTCGTTTAGTGACACACTGAGTAGCGATGAGAATTTTGGGGAGGGATGAGGTGAAGGTGTTGAGTCTGTGGATGAAGGTAGACTCTGGAGGGAGGGGCTACGAAAAATATTACAAGGAAGGTCTGTCATAAAGGATGTACTGACTGCCAAAATGGTTTTCCACTTACCTTAGAAATACTAGAAGAAGACGTCTTGAGATGTAGAGAGAAGACACAGAGGGATGGAGAACACACAGGTGAAATGGAAGAGCAGTGGAACTTGCTGCAAACAGTGGAAGATTTTAGTAAGGGTACACAGAAATCTATTGGAGTTATAAGGAATTATGAAGGTATTTAACATTAATATATACATACACAAAATAATACAAGTAATAATGGTAATGATATAAAGAAAACAAAAAGTAACACTATTGTTTGTATGGCAATGCTAAGTTATAACACAACACTGATTTTACGAGTATAAAGAACTGCTTTAGAAACTTAAGTGCAAGAATGTCACTTATGGAGGAGGGGCTCAGTAAACCGACTGGAATCGTCGTGTAACGGAGACGACGTCGGGTGGGTGATGTGGAGGGTAGAGCGCTCAGCAAAGACGGCGGAGGTGGTTGGTGTCGCAGTGGAGGCGAGTCCGTTGGGTCTCGCTGTGAGGAACGGAGAGCGGATGGAGGTGGAGTGGTGCCTTGCGCGGACGGTGACGTCACGCATGGAGCTAGGCCGTGAGCTGGGCTGGTGACCTCGTTTTTGCAAAGCACAGTACAGGACGTTTGTGGAAGTAGTTGAAGCTGGAGCGGAGACTTCCAAACGGTCGTGGTTTCCGGATTCCACTTTGGAAGTGGAGAAGTGGAGCAGAGACTGGAACTGCGTAATCCACTTGAGGAAGAAGATGATGCTGGAAGTACGCGTATGCTGTAAGGTAGTTGGTGAGCTGACTCGTAGAATGATTGACAGCTGGGTAGGGGGTGCGAGCTGAAGGGTGACGGTGAGAGTGAAAGACGGGAAATGCGAACGATGGCTTGGGTAGCGACGAACGTGGTTGGAGGTAGCGTGGTGAGGTGACCTTATAGCACTGGCGCTTGTGTATGGTGGAATGCCGCTTGCAGGGCAGAGAATTGCTTGAAAATGCAATATGGGATCACACAAGGAGCGCAGACTGGAAAAGGGTCACACAGATCTTCACTCTGTTGTAAACAATGCAGAGAGAGACTTGTACACTGCCGATGCACTAATGGCGTAGACGCTGTGGGTAGGCCGGTTGGGGAGCACTTAACTTTCGACACCGCGCCACCATTTATTGTTTTTGGTTAACAATAAGGTGAAGTAAAACGCTGCACGTCAAAAGTTAATATATTGTACGAGTAAGGTACACTTCGTCTTTCCACTCTTCACCACAGTCACGGAAAAAAAAATGCACTGATGCGTACAGGACGAGCTCACACAATCTGGCGTGCTCCGTGACAAGCACCCATTCGATCCACAGAACAGTTGCTAACTTTTATTTATCTAATTATTTTAATTATTCATTTGCATACAGAATTTTACATTTACACACTTTCAGTTACATGACAACTTCAAATTTGATAGTAATAAAGATCTATATCCCATTCACTCAACTTTCGCATTACAATTTATATGACAATTAATTAACAGGTACAACGACTTCTAGAACTCTGGAACTCACGCTAAAGCACGCACGCACGCACACACGTACACAGAAAACTACGCATTAATCTAATTCTACATGTAGTTTAATTTCTAACCAATACATGCATACAATAAATACAAATGCAACAATTAGTACAAATTCCTCTACCAAAACCTAATTACTTGAATCTAATGCAGACCACATTCGCTTTAAGATGTTTATAAGATCAAACAAAATTTTTTGCACCATATTGATGAAATGATCTTTTGTTTGTCATGTGAAATTAAGATATATCACAAGAACAGAAATAAGAGTAAAGAGAATAGTCAAAATTGATATGCGTTTGATTTTAATAAAGCCTATTTGAAAGAAAATATTTCGCCAAGATGTATGTATACACATACATACACACACACAGACAAACGCATATATACACAATTAACAAGTATTACGGGTTAGGGCACCGTTACTTGCGGCGAAGGACGAGGGGACGGTGGTTCGAACCCTGCCACCGGCGAAGTTGAACCAAGGGAGTGGTTCATTAAATTCCACGCTAGGGTCCTCTGTAAGGGGCACCCTCCTAGCCTTCTGACAGGGCGTCGGCTAGCTTCATAGCATCGTCGTTTTCTTTGACGGTAAGTAAGATATCGTCAATTGAAGGAAGCGTTAGCAGCGTGTACAACGATGTCCCTGTTCTTTTCGCATAAAAGTGAACTCTTCCGCCAAGTGGATGGTGTTGCGATGGGGTCACCCCTTAGTGTCCTTCTTACCAACATGTAAATGGCGGCTGTGGAAATTAGAACCTTCATTGATCACCAGAGACCTAGGATCTACCCAAGATATGTTGAAGATACATTCGTTA
>NC_134778.1:4131132-4136132 GCF_046742065.1 Oratosquilla oratoria
GATATGCGAATAACAATTCCAATGTCGACATGGACTAGAAATTGGTTGAATGATTGAAAGCAGAGAGTTATTTTAAATAGCAAAACTTCTAGATGAAAAAATGATACTAGTGGAGTTCCTTTGGGTTCCGTTCTTGGGCCACTTCTATTTCTAATATATATAAATGATATAGACCACGGACTAAAATCTATTGTCTCAAATTTGCTGATGATACAAAATTGTGCGGAATGGCAAATGATCACTTAAATCAATTAGATATTCAAGAAAGTTTAGACAAATTACAGTAATGGTCTGAAAAGTGGCTAATGAAATTTAACATAAGCAAATGCAAGATAATGCACATAGGTAAAAATAACAGTAAGCACGATTACAAATTATTTGGAAATTCGTTAACATAAGTGACTAGTGAGAAGGATCTAGGGGGTAATTATCAGTAACGATCTCAAATCATCTAAGCAGTGTATTTCAGCATCTGAGAAAACAAAAAAATATTCTAGGACATTGTGCAATATTTTGACTTCAAAAGTTCATCTCATTACCAAGCTATATAAATCCTTAGTTCGTCCACATTTGGAATATGCTGTTTCTCTATGGTCACCGAATCTCATTAAAGACATTCAACTCCGATGACAAGATGTCTTGTCATTTGGTCAAATAAAACAAAAAATAGTAATAAAACAACAAAATGTTTGATGATCAAACAGCACCAGAAAAATATGACGTCATCAGTCCTCCTCCTCGATGACGTCATATTTTTCTGGTGCTGTTTGATCATCAAACATTTTGTTGTTTTATTATGATTTTTTGTTTTATTTGACCAAATGACAAGACATCTTGTCATCGGAGTTGAATGGGTTAAAGACATTGACAGACTGGAAAAGTGCAAAAGAGAGCCACATCTGTTTTCCTTAAAAAAGCGCAGACTCAGGTGACTTGATACAGGTATTTAAGATTCTAAGTGGGGTTGACAACATCAAAAGTGACAAAATTCTTACACTGAATTAGAATCCGATAAGAAATAATGGTCTCAAAATGTCAGGAAATAGATTTAATTTGGAAATGGGTAGAAACAACTTCCCAACCAAATCTCATTAAAACATTGAAAGATTGGAAAAAGTAAAAAAGAGAGCCACAAAACTGATTCCAAATATAGAAAATAAATCATACGAAAATCGAAAAAAAAACGTAGACTCAGAGGTGACTTGATACAGGTATTTAAGATTCAAAGGTGGATTGACAAAATCAAAAGTGACAAAATTCTTACACTGAATGAGAAACGGACAAGAAATAATGATATCAAACTGTCAGGAAATAGATTTAATTTGGAAGTGGGTAGAAACAACTTCGCCAACCGTTTAGTTAATGAATGGAATAAACTTTCTGCAGAGGCAGTGCAATGTAGTTTAGCTCGAAGCATTGAGATTCGTTTACATAAACATTTAAGCAAGATGCTGTAATGATTGCCATTTATTTTATGTTTTTTATTGTTTGTTTGTTATATGTCTGTTTATTTGTTATTTGCTTGATTTCCATTTATCATGATTTATCTATCAAATTATTTACTATTTACCTGTTTGTTTATTATTTAAATATACCTATGCATTATTTATCTTATTTATTACTATTCATATTATTATAATTTCTATTTTCTTTTTTTCTTTTTTTTATCATATATATATGTATATATATATATATATATATATATGTATATATATATATATATATATATATATATATATATATATATATATATATATTTCGCATCCGACCTAGTTTTGGACCAGAAGGTCTCCTGTTGGCATGTTCCTCCTTTGTAATCCTTTGTAATCCTTTGTGTCTACGTTCTGGTAAAAGAGATAGAAGTTGCTCTGAATATACGTTTGCAAATTAATCAATGGGCTAAATGTCATTACATTAAAAGTAAAGATACTAAGATCACATTGTCTACCAAGAAAATGTAATATAATGTCCCTCTAATCAAAATATATTTTTGATATTTCCTCAATGACATAAATGTAATCGTATGTAATTTAGATTCACTAAATTCATATAATCCACATAGAGCGTAGATGGTCCCATTATTTGTAATATTTTTTTCTTCAATAGTTTCTTAAATGCAGTTAACACGAACTCACACAATAAATTGGCAAAGCTAATATTCACTCTGCCATCGTCCTTCTCCAAATGTCAATATCATGATATTGTATTATATCATTGAGCTCGTTCTGTAATTGAAATAGTCACCAGTGCAGAATTAACAGAATTTAATTCGATAATCATATTTTCATCTGAATATAATCAAATACCAGTGCAATTCAACATAATCAAATTTTACGGGTTTAAGTCTATATATTCTCCTGGTTCGGCATATTTTTGGGCCCTAAAAATATTAATTCTCATAATTGCTTCAACTCACTTTTTATTGTCTATATAGTGTAGTTTATATTAGAATATTTTTTTTAGTGATCTGCCTTATAATCAAGAAACTAATTAGACACTAAAATACGACGTCTAATTAAATCAGGAAACGACGCAGAGATTCTGCAGGATGATCTTAACAAATTGTTCACATGGTCGGTGAAATGGCAAATGACCTTCAATATCTTTACGTGTAGCGTGTTAAACGTTGAGCTACATGACCCCGAAAATAGATACAGCTTAGATAACACACTTTTAGAGAAAACTGAGTGCGAGAGAGACTTGGGAGTTCTAGTGAGTCCGGACCTTAAAACCAGGAAACAGTGCATTAGCGCCAGGAATAAAGCTAACAGAGCATTAGGTTTCATTGCTAGGACGGTAACGAATAGAAGTGGAGAGGTGATTATCAAACTCTATCTAGCAATAGTTAGACCCATTCTTGACTATACGGTACAGTTTTGGTCTCCGTCCTACAGAATAGACATCAGTTCAACAGAATCAGTACAGAGAAAAATGACCAAAATGATACATGGACTCAGAAATTTGCCTTACGAAGAAAGGCTTAGGCACCTTAACTTACACTCTCTGGAAAGATGCAAAGTGCGGGGTGATCTAATAGAGGTGTTCAAGTAAATCAAAGGCTTTATCAAGGGTGATGCAAACAAGGTCATCATATTAAAACAACATTGCAGGACTCACAGTAATAGATTTAAACTGGACAAATTTAGATTTAGGGAGGAAATAGGCAAGAACTGGTTTACTAATAGGGTGGTCAACGAATGGAATAGACTTAGTAACCATGTAGTGAGCGCTGAAACTATCAGTTGTTTTAAAAAATGGTTAGACAACTTTATGGATGGGGATGACAGGTGGTGATGGATACGAAGCTGCCTTGTGTAGACCTTATGGTCTCTTGCAGTCTCCTTCATTCTTATGTTCTTAAGATCTTATTTGACATCGATACTTGGCATTTCTCTTTCACGAGTTTGAAAATACTATTACATCAGATATTCTCACAATCTGGCCTTTGGAAGACTGTAGTGACCTTCTTCTTATTCTTCTTCTTTTCTTCTTCTTTTCTTCTTCTTTTCTTCTTCTTTTCTTTTTCTTTTCTTCTTCTTTTCTTCTTCTTTTCTTCTTCTTTTCTTCTTCTTTTCTTCTTCTTTTCTTTTCTTCTTCTTTTTTTCTTCTTCCTCTTCTTCTTCTTCTTCTTCTTCTCCTTCTTTTTCTTCTTTTTTCCTTTCCTCCTCTTCTTCTTCTTCTTCTTCTTCTTCTTCTTCTTCTTCTTCTTCTTCTTCTTCTTCTTCTTCTTCTTCTTCTTCTTCTTCTTCTTCTTCTTCTTCTTCTTCCTCTTCCTCCTCTCCTCCTCCTACTACTCTTCCTCCTCCTCCTCTTCTTCTCCTCCTCTTCTTCCTCCTCTTCTTCCTCCTCCTCTTCTTCCTCCTCCTCCTCCTCCTCCTCTTCCTTCTCCTCTTCCTCCTCCTCTTCCTCCTCTTCCTTCTCCTCTTTCTCCACCTCTTCCTCCTCCTCCTCCTCTTCATCCTCTTCCTCCTCTTCCTCCTCCTCCTCTTCCTCCTCCTTCTCTTCCTCCTCCTCCTCCTCTTCCTCCTCCTCTTCCTCCTCCTTCTCTTCCTCCTCCTCCTCTTCCTCCTCCTCTTCTTCCTCCTCCTCTTCCTCCTCCTCTTCTTCCTCCTCCTCTTCTTCCTCCTCTTTTTCCTCCTCCTCTTTTTCCTCCTCCTCCTCTTCCTCCTCCTCTTCCTCCTCCTCTTCTTCCTCCTCCTCTTCTTCCTCCTCCTCTTCTTCCTCCTCCTCTTCTTCCTCCTCTTCTTCCTCCTCCTCTTCTTCCTCCTCTTCTTCCTCCTCCTCTTCTTCCTCCTCCTCTTCTTCCTCCTCCTCTTCTTCCTCCTCCTCTTCTTTCTCCTCTTCTTCCTCCTCCTCTTCTTCCACCTCCTCTTCTTCCACCTCCTCTTCTTCCACCTCCTCTTCTTCCTCCTCCTCTTCTTCCTCCTCCTCTTCTTCCTCCTCCTCTTCTTCCTCCTCCTCTTCCTCCTCCTCTTCTTCCTCCTCCTCTTCTTTCTCCTCCTCTTCTTCCTCCTCCTCTTCTTCCTCCTCCTCTTCTTCCACCTCTTCCTCTTCTTCCTCCGCCTCTTTTTCCTCATCGTCTTTCTCTTCCTTCTCCTTCTCCTCCTCCTGCTTTTCCCTCTTCCTTTCTTTCTTTTTATCCTTTTTCTTTGTTTTCTTCTTTTTCTTTTTCTTTTACTTTTTCTTTGTTCTTTTTTATTTTTATTTTATTTTTATCTTTATGTTCATCTTCATTTTTACCTAGATTTCCATTTTCATCTTCATATTCTCCTTCATATTTTTCTTCATGTTCTTCTTAAGAGCATAAAGAAGACTGTAAGAGACCATAAGGACTACACTGAGCAGTTCAGTATCCATTACCACCTATCATCCACATTCATAAAGTTATCTAATCTTTTCTTAAAACAACAATTGTTTTAGCGATCGCTACATTGTTGCAAAAATCATCTCATTCGATAACTATGTTGGTAAACAAGCTCTTGCTTATTTTCATCTTAAGC
>NC_134778.1:4141132-4146132 GCF_046742065.1 Oratosquilla oratoria
TCTTCGTTCCGTCGAGCATGTAATGAATTTACTTTTTTTTTTCAGGAGTTCCAACCAGATTCAGTGAACAGGAAACGAGTTCTCTTGTGGTTGAGTGAGCCAAATATCAATGTAACTATAAACCATACTCAGAGAAAGATTTTTCCTCCCAGATTTGCTGGAATGAATTATTACTGGAACTTTCTATGCCCGTAACGTATACAACTGAAGAATAAAGTCACTGATGTTTATGCAGAATGGAAATGGTCATTCACTCTTGTGATAGAATTATGTGTTAACAGTAGGATGTTTTTACGTAGAACTAAACGATGACTATGTAAATACATTGCCATATAAGCCTACGTTAAGTTCTCGTTTATTTGAATGTGCATGCGCACATGCTGGAAAAAATGTGAAAACAGTTTAATTTTTCTTGAATGATGATGAGATTAGTATATTCAGTAACTATGAATATTACAACGATAACGACCATGAAATTCTGTGCAACGTGCTAACGCTAGTGTGCCTTGGATATATGTGCATATTCTTCCGTCCTTGTTTTCTGTATATAAATAAGTGTTAAAAATATAGCGTGTGTTATTATTCAAATTGTTGTGCTCACTGAGATATGTGGCGAAATAGAACTGAAAATCCCAAAGAAGAAATAATAATGAAATAGAAATAAATTCTAAATTGTGCCCCATTTAATGTTTTGGGTACATAAAATGAATGTGAATAAAGGAATATTTTGATAAATCAATAAATAGAGGAATAACTTGGTACAACGAATAAGCTAATAAATGAATAGATAGATAATCTACAAAATGTTATATTACAGTAAATCCCTGATGTGTTATGATTCATACAAATATTTTTGGTAAAATGATATAGAAATGGTGAATAAAGGAATACTTGCATAAATGAATTAATAGATGTATAACTTAGTAAATGAATAAGCAAATAAATGAATAGATAATCTACGAAATGAGATAACACAATAAATACCTGATGTGTACATACTGATGTGTTGTGATTCATACAAATCATTTTAGTAAAAAGATATAGAAACCGAACAACACAAATATAAATTTTACGTAGGAAAAACTTTCTATATAGTTTTTCTGTTCACACGTGTTTGCAAGAATCATAATGCTCTGAGCTTGAACAAGCAAGAAATTGTATAAAAACCAAGAAAGAATAATAAGAAATGGACAAATATGACACGATGGAGAAAGGCTTTTGCAAAATAATTTTCCACGGCAGAATCTAGATGCAATTGTTGACGCGAAATTATTATAACTTCCTTTTTATTCATCCTCGTCTATCTTCATTTCTTTTTCTCTGTTCGTTGTGTTTCATTTCATCTTTTGAAAAAAAAAATTAATCTCCTTTTTTATTTTTTTTACAAAACAGCATTGTGCCGCTTTGCGCTTGAGTTGGATTATATGTGGAGTGAGTAAAGGAATTTCATTAAACGAACTCAAAATTCTAAGTAATGTAATGATTTCTGAGATGGAGGTCAAATGACTCTTAAACCATCCGTTATTAAAAGGGGCGAACATTTTAGAAACAAAGTAACCATCCTCATGTTGAACGAGTGTCAATTCTCGTTGTGTCCATAAGCATTCGTTCACTTGTGTAAGACACCGTGACAAATACAGTGTTTTGTGCGATACATAAGTTTTCGTTCAAGGGAAGTCAAAACAATGGCTTCATGTACAATATGCTCCAAATTACCGAGTAATAGCGCCCGGAACTTCCTCGATGTACAAGGTGACGCTGAGGTAGAACACCGAATCGGATTCAGTACCGGAGAGCACCCGAAAAGAGAAGCTTCTGCATCAGTGTTTGGTTCTTCACGTCAAACCCTCGTTGGTGTCAGTGACTTTCACCATGAGAACCACGCTTGTTCCCTGTGTTATAACTCTGACGAATTTGCATATGCTCAGGAACGTTCTAGACTACCCCAGATCATAGAGCGATTCTTTATTCTCCCTCGATCGACCGTCAAAGCTTCACCAATGCTCGTACCAAATGGTAACACGAAGTGTCGGGTTTCTGAAACTAAGGCTGTATATTTTAGGTCTTCTTTAAAGAAGAGCGGTCAGTGTATAAATATCGATGAGGTCGTCCTCGTCCCCTCGATAAGCTCAAGATTGACCTCAGATCCATGTGGGGAGAGGCTGTTGACCTCCAGTGACTGTTGGTCGAGTTCGCCCACAAAAGAGTGCGTTCTTCGGGAAGTCTCCAGTTTCCCGAAGAGCTTCTCAAAAAGGGATGACCAGAGGGCGGTGACCTCCCCAAAAGAGTGCGTTCTTCCGAATATCTCCAGTTTTCCGAAGAGTCTCTCAAAAGGCGATGGCAGCAAGGCAGGGGCATCCACATTAGAGTGCGTTATTCGGGAAGTCTCCAGTTTTCCGAAGAGCATCCCAAGAACCGAGGACCAGAAGGCTGTGGCATCCACTGCCAGGCATTCGATTCATTCCAACGTAAACACTAACAACGGCACGCATCGTTCCTCACGAAGAGAAAGGAAAACAATACCTCAGGAGCTATTGCCCTTGAGTGCAGAGGCCACAGACCAGGCAGACACCATTGTCGCGTCAGAACGTACGCAAGGAACCGTCGCAACTATGTCGACGACATCTGCGGCGACCACAAAGGTCGTTAAAGGTTCTCAGCCTCTTCTCGTCTTAGTGTTGTTTCTGCTCCTCAGTCCGACTTTAGGTGAGTATTCCTCCCTTTTATTCTCATTTTCTTTTTCTGAACTCCAATGATTATAGGTAAGTGCCTCATGGAGTGAGATTCTTAGTATAACAACCCAGGGCTTAGTATTTTATTTCAAACAGAGAATCTAAGCCTATCTAAACATGTTTTGACTTCAGAATAAACACCTTGTGAGATCGAAACCTTTATTAGTACTACGTTTCGCTTGTTACAGCTTTTTCAAGTACTTGAAAAAGCTGTAACAAGCGAAACGTAGTACTAATAAAGGTTTCGATCTCACAAGGTGTTTATTCTCACAGTCTTGTCGGCTTTTGCCATTGTGATTCATGTTTTGACATACTCGTATCTTCAGAATTAGTAGCATTGGACTATTATATTCAGAATTTGTAACACTGAAGTATCATATACAGATGCGAGAAGAAAATACGATTAAAATGTTAGTATTATGAATGACGATAACAAATGAGACAGGAATGAAGGTCTACGAAAACTAGTCAAAAGTTTTGTCGATGTGAGACTGCACAAAATGGTCTTCCACTAGTACAATAGCAAAGCTTATTTATTTATTCACTTATTTATTTATTTATTGTTTATTTATTTGTTTGTTTGTTTATTATTTATACATTTGTTATTCATGACTTTTAGCAGAGATGATCTTGTAACACAAAATATAAAACCGCCTTCTATTTTCGTTAATGGTAATTAGTTTACCAAGTGCAGACCATGCATATCAATCATTCAATCTTTTGTCCCTGGTCTTTCTTGCAGAAAATCAGGGAACTGCACACATAGATTCATCTATTTATCTTTAAATTTAGAAACACTAACCTAAAATGTATATTTGATATAATTGAGTGCATTTGTCTATTTAGTATTTTTCTCTGTATTTAGTATATTATTCATGTCTCGATAGTTTTTACATGTTAATAAATTTGCTGTAGTTGTTTAGTAATTCATCTATTTAGTTTTTATCTATATTAATTTACTTATTTAGCTTTTTATTTATCTATATATTTACTTTTACTAATTTCATTTATTGATTAATTCAGTAACCGATTTATCTAGTCATATACTTCTTTATTTATCTTACTATCTGTGCCTTGATTTGATTAATAATTTATATGGTTATTTTACCTTAAACTTGGTGCCTTGCTAGTTGTAATTTTATTTTCTTATTCTTGTTAAAAACGCGTAATCTCAGACATTCTATCCGTGTATTATCTATTTTTCAATCAGGTTGTTCTTTGCTGGAAGGAATTCAAGAGCTACAATTATCTGTTACGGGCCTTTTGAACGATCAGGTTTTATTGAGCATATTTACATATTTTCATATCAATTGAGTGAGTGGATCTTAAATATATAGTATGTAAAAAGGATAATATGTCTGTGTTGGATTACATATTAGAGAGGCCAATGGGACTTGAAGTTAATGAACAAAAGATCTTGTATTACATATTCGTACAAAGATAGTCCCCTGATTGACTACGACATGCTGCATTGCTTGTGATCCAGGTAGGGCTTGGAAAACGGGTATGACCCATCATCCACAAAAAACATAACATAAGAACATAAGAATGAAGGAGACTGCAAAAGACCATAAGACCTACACTAGGCAGCTCCGTATCCATCACCACCTGTCATCCCCATCCATAAAGTTGTCTAATCGTTTTTTAAAACAACTGATAGTTTCAGCGCTTACTACATGGTTACTAAGTTTATTCCATTCATCGACCACCCTATTAGTAAACCAATTCTTGCCTATTTCCTTCTTAAATCTAAATCCAAGATATGATGAAAGTCAATGGGTGTTGAACGCTCGTGAGATGGATTAGGGACGAAAGCGAACCTTGGCTGGATACCTCCCTTAAGGTGCATTTAGACGGTCAAACGGTTTGACAAACCTGGTTTGTCAAATAAGTGTTTGAAGTGGCTTGACCGTGTGAATAGGGTATTTGGTCGTCAAACACGTTCGACAAACGTATTTGAAGACCAAATACCCCATTCACACGGTCAAACATCACTTCAAACACTTGTCTGACAAACCGGGTTTGTCAAACTGTTTGACCGTGTAAATGGCCCTTTATAAAGCCGCGTCCAGACAATCGGGCGTGTCCGTCGGGCAGCGCGGCTGGCGGGCAAATTCTGCCGGGTCTGCCCGTGAATGTTGTCACCACACGACCGAGTTGATGAATAGATGGGCGGGCGTGCCCGAGGATGCCAGTAGCGTTTGGACTGCGGTACGACAGGCACGGCGCCTAGGATTGTCAAGAAGAAGATAGTCTACACCTTGATAA
>NC_134778.1:4148632-4161132 GCF_046742065.1 Oratosquilla oratoria
GAGGCGTCCCGGAGTAGTGGAGGGAATGTTGAAATAGTACCAAAAGAATAGCACTGAGTAGCGCCTGGAAAGCGAGCGTTTGTGACGCAATTACTGCCAGTGTTTCAATACGTGCATCACACGGAGCGCCGCTAATGTGTCTTCCATTAAACTGCCATTACTAGGCCCGGTCCTGATGCATAACACTCTCACGCTCTTGCACTCTCCCCCTCGTAGGAGCATTATGAAACCTGTAGCGAATAAAGTGAAGTGGGAGGGGAGGATGGTTGTCGGAGAGGAAAGAATTATTTTGTAGATCGTAATGTAGGGAATCAATGTGTCTGAAACAGTTCAAACTAACATGGGCTTTATAAATATAGATGAATAGTTTGCCTAATTATCATCAACTGTATACTTGTTGACATACACCTACCATGTTTATTTATTATTTAGAATAGTATAGTTTTTATTTATTCATTATTATCATTATGATTTTTTTCGTATCCGACCTAGATATGGAACAAAAGGTCTCCTGTCGGCATGCTCCGCCTTTGTAATCCTTTGTAATAATGATGATGGTAAGTAGTTCATTTCAAAACTTTAAGATTCATTTAGATAGACTCCTAAGAAATATACTCAAATGTCTGCCAATTTTGTAATTTTGCTGGTATGGTTTCCTCATTCCTTTGTATGTTTGTTTAATTGTGTTTTTTTTTTTCTGCGTCCAGCCTTGGCTTTGGACTTGGCGTCCAACCTTGGCATTGGACTGGGCATCCAACCTTGGCATTGGACTGGGGGTCCAACCCTGGCATTGGACTGGGCGTTCAACCTTGGCATTGGACTGGGCGTCCAGCCTTGGCATTGGACTGGGCGTCCAACCTTGGCATTGGACTGGACGTCCAACCTTGGCATTGGACTGGGCGTCTAACCTTGGCATTGGACTGGGCGTCCAGCCTTGGCCTTGGACTGGGCGTCCAGCCTTGGCATTGGACTGGGCGTCCAACCTTGGCAATATTAGACTGGACAGTATCAGGTGACTTTACTCAGCTGAGAGAATTTCCCTTTGCACAGAGGCTGACTCTGCCTGTACCTCGTATCACTATATGATGCACGTTTCGATTTGGATACTTCACAAAGCTTCGTTGAATACTACATTTTGAAAATATTTCTACGTTCAAAAACACTTTCATCACAGCAGACGCGTTACATTGAAATCCTCAGTTTATCGAGTTCTTTTATGAAATAAGTGAATATTCTTTGAATGTTAACTTTCAATATCTTATGAAACTCTCATCATCTCACGATAATAACTTACTCGTGACAAAAGGGACCTGCAAATTAGTTTACTCCCTTAAGTTTTGTTTTGCTAAAAGCTTCATATGAAACAATTTTCAATCGTCCATTTGATGTAGTGGCATAATTGTAACCGGAAGTCCATAGAAATGTGTCCTTTAGATAATTTCTAAGATAGGTGACGCTCACATATGACTGTATTGCCTACACAACTCTCTTCTTGAGATTATTATTAGATTGTAGCTCTTCAAACCAGGTTGATTGCTTAAAACTTCGCCACAACTAATTTAGTTAGATTTCCTTCCGGTCCGGATAGATTATCTCCTGTGACTTCTAAAAGCCCTGCGAAGGAGAATTATGTAGAGATCCGGAAACGGAATTGACATCACCTTCTTGTGAAACCCTCTCCACCAGGGTTCAGTCGGATGTGTCATGAACATGATGACACACCATTTGCCAGCGCTGCCATGGACGTCAGAGACGCGAGGTGTAATAACACATGGCTCACAAATCCTACAAGGGTGTTTTCGATCACTACGTGCGCCACAGTCAAGCAGATGGTAAAATTGTGCGTTGGGGGCCTTTTTACCACTATACCACGCATATACCTAACATGAAGCAGCAGTGATCATAGTCCTGAATGCAAAGATGGCATTCTTCACATTGCCTCATATTGTCAGTCGTCTGTACCTTACAAGTATTACAATATATCCCTGAGGAGTGTCCTTTTCAGCTTCATGTAATTTCTTCTGCTATGGACTTCTTCCTGGGTCTCTGACGATAAGGAGAGCCCAAAATCCCGAAGCCAGTGCTAAAAGCTGGACCATCAACACGAGCACTCCAGGTGCTATATTGAGCCAGAAGGGTCCTTGTCCCGCTACGAAGAGAACAGAAACGACCCACCAGGAGACGTAAAGTAGTCCCCAAAGGGCGTATTCGTAAAGATCAGTGATCGAGAGAGGTCTTCTGACAACTTCGAAGAGGAAGGTGACAGAGACGAAAGGTACCTGAGACCAAGAGGGTTTTGACAAATGTATGAATTTGGAAAAACAAGACCATGCGCGTCCTCTTGACCCTCCAGTAGTGATTATTCGGAAGGATCATGCACGGAACACAATGGACCTCCAACCTCATATATCAGCAGAATTTTCCAAATGCACATATGCATACAGTACGTATGTTATTTCCTTTCTTCACTTTCTTACTATTCTTCTTGTTCTTATCCATATTCTTGACCTCGTCCTTGTTCTTGTTCTTGTTCTTGTTCTTGTTCTTGCTCGTCTTGCATATGGGGTCAGTGGTCAGGAGTCCACCGTAGTGATAAGGAATCTTGCACACACACACGCACACACACACACACACACACACACACACACACACACACACACACACACACACACACACACACACACACACACACACACACACACACACACACACATATATATATATATATATATATATATGTATATACATATATATATATGTATATATATACATATATATATATATATGTATATATATATATACACGAATATACACAAACTCCTTGCCCACCAGATCCAGAGTGTCGGCTTGTACTGTTGTAAAGTTTTTCTAGTCCTAGGCTGATACAACTGCACCAGCAACCCGGCGTAATTATCAGTAACGATCTCAAATTATCTTATCAGTGTATTTCAGCCTAAGAGAAAGTAAATAAGATTCTAGGACTGATTGCGCGATATTTTGACCTCAAAAGTCCATCTCTCATTACCAAACTATATAAATCGTTAGTTCGTCCACATTTGGAATATGTTGTTTCAGTATGGTCACCGAATCTCATTAAAGACATTGACATACTGGAAATAGTACAACGGTGAGCCACAAAACTTATTCCAAATATCAAAAATAAATCATACGAAAATCGACTAAAACATATGAATCTGTTTTCCCTAAAAAAAAAAACTAAAAAAAACGTAGATTCAGAGGTGACTTGATACGGGTCTTTAAAATTCTAAATGGAATTAGAAACATCAAAAGTGACAAAAAAAATTCACTGAGATTCCGACAAGAAATAATGGTCTCAAAATGTCAGGAAATAGATTTAATTTGTAAATGGGTAGAAACAACTTTGTCAACCGTGTAGTTAATGAATGTAATAAACTTCCTACAGAGGCTGTGCAGCTTTAAGATTCGTTTAGATAAGCATCTAAGCAAGATGCTGTAGTATTTGTCATTTATTTTATATTATCTATTGATTTGTTTGCTATTATTTTTCTGTTTATTGTTATTTCCTTGATTATCATATATTATTATTCATCTGTCAATTGATTAATATTTACTATTTACCTGTATCTTTGTTATTCATTTATTTATTTATTTATTTTATTTATTTATTTTTATTTATTTATTTATTTTTTCCTTACGTCCTAGTTATGGACTAAAAGGTCTCCTGTCGGCATGCTCCTCCTTTGTAATCGGTGTGTGTGTCTGTGTGTGTGTGTGTGTGTGTGTGTGTGTGTGTGTGTGTGTGTGTGTGTGTGTGTGTGTGTGTGTGTGTGTGTGTGTGTGTGTGTGTGTGTGTGTGTGTGTGTGTGTGTGTGTGTGTGTGTGTGTGTGTGTGTAAATGTGTGATTGCATTTATATGTTTTATGTATAAGTCCCTGTGCACATATCTGCCTGGCCTGCGTACATTTGCATTCAGACATGCTGAAGTCGAATTCCTTTTATTCATTTTTTTTTTTTTATCTTTTATGTTTCAATCCTTGAGCCATGACTTGGAAATCAGTATTTGATATTACAAGGAACAAAACCTTCGACAGATATCTGGAAAAGAGTGAATGTCTTTCTTGTAATTTTTTACTTCTATTTCCACTTGTTTTACTTATTTGCATATAAAATGTGACATGCGTCGTAAAATCTTTAAAAATGTAAATTTGCGGTTGTTTTTCCAGATGTTACAACATCAATTTCGACTTGATTTATATTTGTATTTCCAATTATGCATATACAGCATAAGTTCCATGCTACTTCAGTCCCATACCTTTGTACAATACATATAATTGTTATACTTTCCTTAGTTAAGTTTTGGATACTCCTATATATTCACTGTTAAATAATAGGCAAGTGAGTACATAATGTATATTAAGTAAATGCATGAATAGATGAATAGATAAAATAGATAAGTGAATACATAATGTGTATTAAGAAAATACATTAATAGATGAATAGATAAAGAATAAGTAGATAAGTGAATGCATAATGTGTATTAAGAAAATGCATTAATAGATGAATAGATAAAAATAAATATATAAGTGAATACATAATGTGTATTAAGAAAATGCATTAATAGATGAATACATAACATGTATTTAGAAAATACATTAATAGATGAATACATAATGTATATTAAGAAAATACATTAGTATATGAATAGATAGAAAATACATACATGGATAATTCATTAGATTCAAGTCCTTCGGATAATACCCATAACATTTTATTATAAAATCCGGAGCTGGGTGAGTTACTCGGTGTGTTCTTAGATGCATTCCTCTGTGCGTTCCGCTTTCCCAAACTATTAAAGCTTAAGAGACAGGTTCATAACGAAATAAAAGTCTGGTAGGCCACATACTATACCAAAGAACAACTTTCGTAGGCCACAGCAAAAAGCTAGGCCACATACTATACCGGCACCTATAGTGCTTTAATAGATTGGGATCGCTAGCCGCGGCCAAACTAAAGCGGAACGCACCAAGGAACGCATCTGGGAACGCGTCCAGCTCTGATAAAATTCATAAACCTATTTCATCAATCTTCGATGAAGTTCAGTCTCGAATGTGAATTTCCTTCTGGATTTGATTCTATCATGTTGTGCTCTCCGGAACAACACAAAATCTTACAGCTTAAGTAATAAAATAAATAAATAAATAAATAGATAAATAAATGAAATGAAAAAATGAATAAATAAGAAATAGATAAATGAATAAAAAAAAATAAATAAATAAAAATAAGTAAATGAATAAATTCTACATTTTTATTAGTGAAAGAATGAATAAATGAACTAATTTACCTACTTATTTATTTATTCATTTTTAATTATCTATTTACTCATTTATATATCTAGTTATTTCTATTTAATTTTCTGTTTATTTATTCATCTATTTGTTATCTATTTATTGATTTGCTTATTTATTTATTTATTTATTTTCATATTTCTTTAGTTATTCACTTTTTATAAAGGGGAAAATTAGATTTTGTGTATGACAAAACGCAAACAGATCTTCATACAACCTCGATATTACTGTTTTTAATTTCATAAAAACTCAGTCGATATATCTAAGACATTATGTAATACCTAGACCATTTATTCCATTTTTCCTGTATCTGTTATATGTTCCCCTTCCTTATATCAATTTCGTCTATTTCAATTTGTTCTCTTTCATGTCACAAAGAAAGAAAGAAATGTTCCATGATTTTTTCCTCTCTGTCATTTCCCTTTTCTCTCTGTCTATTATGGTCATTTTTCGCCCGCATTTTCACATTACTGCTTGTTACCCTGTCTGTCTTCCCCCTACCGTCTTTCTCTGTGTCATAATGCTTGTGATGAATCAGTCTCATTCTGTCAGGGCGTTGGTCTCTTTTCATCTGACAGCCAGTCTTTGTCCTTCCTTTGTAATGTTTCTCTTAAGATCATGCTCTCTCTCTCTCTCTCTCTCTCTCTCTCTCTCTCTCTCTCTCTCTCTCTCTCTCTCTCTCTCTCTCTCTCTCTCTCTCTCTCTCTCTCTCTCTTTCTCTCCCTCCCTCTCTCTCATGTATATACATACATACATATAACAAAGGTTTTCCCCCTTACAAGGGAGGTGTTTACATATATATATTTATATTCACACACACACACACACACACACACACACACACACACACACACACACACACACACACACACACACACACACACACACACACACACACACACACACACACACACACACACACACACACACACACACACACACACACACACACACACACACACACACGATAGGGATTAGTAGGCTAGATAGAGTGAGAAATGAGGAGGTGAGGAGGAGAATAGGGGTGGAAAGGGAGCTGGGCGATAGGGTTGATGAAAAAGTATTAGGATGGTTTGGACACATGGAAAGAATGAGTGAAGAAAGATTAGTAAAAGAGCTGTGGAAGGCAGAGGTGGAAGGAGTGAATATGGGGGGGGGGGGCGGTCCTAGAATGAGATGGATGGATGTGGTGAAAGGGGCATTACAAAAGAGAGGAATGTCTGTTGAGGAAGGACGGGAGAGGACAGAAGATAGGGGTGAATGGAGAAGGGTTGTGTATGGATGATGCTGTGATGCATGAGTGGGAGTGGGTGGGGGATGGGGGGTGAGGAAGTATGTACGAGAAAAAAGTTTGACGCAGCCCGAAGGGATTTCTCCCCGTCTTCTCCTTTTCTGCATGAGGGGATGGAGAGGGGAGGTCGCCGAATGTATGAAGCGGCCTATATGTGGATGTGCTGTGTCTTGCGACACTGCTTCTGACCCAGGGCAGTGGACAGGATGCAGGGATGACCCGTCATCCAGGAGGTGCCAAGATAAGAGGGAGGAAGGAGAGTGGAGGGGATTGAGATAGGTAGGGAATGGAATGGGTGGAAGTGGTTTCTATACCTTTTTCTTTTTGGCTACCCCCCGTGTAAGGGGAAAAAAGCCTTTGGTATATGTATGTATGTATGTATGTATGTATGTATGTATGTATGTATGTATGTATGTATGTATGTATGTATGTATGTATGTATGTATGTATGTAGGCATGTATGTATGTAATGTATGTCACACTAATGCTGCAGATATCCAGGCGCTTTCGACGAGTTGCTCATGTGACCTTGATTCTTTCTTTCCTTTCACGGCGAAGAGTTTGATGGAAAATAACTTAAACTCCTCCTCCAATTCTTCCTGTTCCTCCTCTTCCTTCTCCTCCTTCTCTTCCGCCTTCTCTGCCTTCTAATCTTCCTCCTCCTCTTCTTTTTCGTTCTCTTTTCTTCCTACTTCTTTATGCTCCTCCTTCCTTCTCCTTCTCTTCCTCCTCTTTCTTCTTCTCTTCCTCCTGAGCTTTCTTCTCCTTCTCTCCCTCCTCCTCTTCCTTTTCGTTCTCTCTTCGTCCTACTTCTTATTGTTCCTCTTCTTCCTTCTCCTCCTCCTCTTCCTCCTCTACCTTTCACTTTTCCTCCTCCTCTTCATTTTCGTTTTCTCTTCATTCTACGTCAACGAAAGCGACGTCTTCTCCTACGATCCCTGCGACGCCTCCTTGTCCTCGTTCTACATCCTTGGAGGTGCCTCTTCCTCCTCCTCCTCCTCCTCCTCCTCCTCCTCCTCCTCCTCCTCCTCCTCCTACGTCCCGGAGGCTTGTGTGTGTGGGGGGGGGACTATCTTCCCTTTGTTGAAGCGTATGAGAGTTCGTATATGAAAGCGAAGGAAAAAAAACAGCAGTTGTTATTGATTTCCCATGTTTATATATATATATATATATATATATATATATATATATATATGTATATATATGTATATATATATATATATATTATATGTATATATATGTATATGTATATATATGTATATATATATATATATATATATATATATATATATATATATATATAGATATGTATATATATATATATATACAGGATGAATCCGCAAAAGAAATGGCTCATTCGAATGTAGCCCGCATATCATCAGATTTATCTTTGTGTTTTTTTTTCAAATGAATTGTTTTCTTCATAACGTTTATCTGTTGTCACATGATAGTTTATAGGTGCTTCATCAAAACATTGTCTATATCCTAACGCTATCTATAATCAAGATGAACAAATGATACATATGCATATACATACGTCAGCACACACGTACACACACGTACACACACACACACACACACACACACACACACACACACACACACACACACACACACACACACACACACACACACACACACAAACACACCTCATGTCGCGGTGGTTAGAGTTCTCGCCGGCCATTACGCGGTCCGGGATCGAATCCTGCTCAGGGCTGAAATAATTTCAGTGTCGCTGCGCTGCGGTTGTTACTCCAATTCTCTTGGGAGGGAAGTTGGGGGGGGTGCGTGTAAGGTCTCAGTAATACCCCATAGATTGGTCATACGAGCTCTGAGCTCTCTTCCGGGAGGTTAATAACTGTCAATCACGAGTCCAACACGTGATCCAAGACCATGGTGAATCACACATACATACACACACACACACACACGCGCGCGCGCATACTTGTGCATGCGTATCCGTTTCAGGAGTAATTCAGGAAAGTGAAATGATAGTCTTCAGCGGAAGAAATAAAAAGCACAATGACTGAAGTGTTTGGGTTGCACTTGTCCATCCTAACTCATGGTGGAGACATTTAAAGAAAGCAGAATGTGAGAGTTTTTCAAGAAATACAATTCTTTCCTCTTTCATTAAGTTCCTTATCATTTTTCTTTCTCTTTCTCACTTTGTCTCTCCACTCCGTCATTTCGACCTGGAGATTTAGATAAGCTAAATATATCTTCTGGTGGGTATCTGTCTATATCTCATTCGCAAAGTCACGCACTTAGGAAGCTATTAACACAGTACTTTGCTTATGTCCTTCGACATAGTAACATTTTAATTTTGTTTGTGGGGGGATTCATTATATACAATTACATAGTTATTAACATATTATTTTCTTTTTTATATCGTTTGTATATACGAGTATATACATTTTTCCTTATTTATTTTATTATCCACAAAGAGAATATTGTCTAACACATTGTCACCGAACTGAACCGGTGATTAGTCATACAGCAAAAGTGTAATAGTATACTTCCTGAACAGCTCGTAATTCAACTTATCGACTAACCATAACTTAAGCGAATAAATATCTTTGTCTTGTGTGAAAGGGAGCAAACATAGACCTTTACTCATCCAGCTTCAGATAAAAACACTTGGGGAGGAACATATCTTTCCCTTGGTCCCTTGTACAACACGCGAGAGCTTCACCTATCGCTATAGCGAATTGATCTGAGTTCGAGTCTCGCTGTGGTCACTGGAGGTGAAGAAGATTCTTGTGAAACACGCGAGAGTTTGACCTATCGCCATAGCAATTTGACCTGAGTTCGAGTCTCGCTGTGGTCATTGGAGGTGAAGAAGATTCTTGTACAACACGCGAGAGTTTGACCTATCGTCATAGCAATTTGACCTGAGTTCGAGTCTCGCTGTGGTCAATGAAGGTGAAGATTCTTGTATAACACACAAGAGCTTCACCTATCGGCATGGCAGTTTGACCTGAGTTCGAGTCTCGCTGTAGTCACTGGAGGTGAAGAAGATTCTTATATAATACGCGAGAGTTTGACCTATCGCCATAGCAAATTGACCTGAGTTCGAGTCTCGCTGTGGTCACTGGAGGTGAAGAAGATTCTTGTATAACATGCGAGAGTTTGACCTATCGCCATTGCAAATTGACCTGAGTTCGAGTCTCGCTGTGGTCACTGGAGGGGAAGAAGGTTAGGAATTGCTCCAGAAAGCGTGTTCCTGCGGCAGAAGCCGTCACCCCTCTATGCATTTGGAATATTGAGGCAGGTAGCAGTCATTGCTGGGAATCAAAGAGGAGTGAAGGATTCTGTATTGGCTGCCATTTATTTTATATGATTTGTTTATTTGTTTGTTATTATTTGTCTGTTTATCATTATAGACTTTCTTTTTATTTATTATTAGTTTTTTGTCAGTTTATCATTATTTACTATTTACCTGTTTGTTTATCATTTAACTATACCTATGCATTTATTTGTCTTATTTATTATTATTTATATTATTATAATTTTGATTAATTTTTCTTTTATTTATTTATCATTTATATAATTTTTCCGCATCTGACCTAGTTATGGACCAAAAGGTCACCTGTCGGCATGCTCCTCCTTTGTAATCCTTTGTAACCCACAACTAAGCGAATGCGAGACCAGCATGCTTCCGATGACACCACCAGCGTCTGTCTGGCAAGCGGGAGGTCTAGTGTTCGATCCCCAGTAACGGTGACCCTGACGCTCGTAGGTCAGGGGTGACCTAACCGTGAGTGAGCTTTTCCTCAAGTAAGGAACAGAACCGTGCTGGCCCCGATTTCACGTACTTGTGAGTTCGAACCCCGCACTCCTCTCCAGTTTTCAGAAGTGACTACCTTTCTCCAATAGTCCAAGCGAATAATAGAGCAAGGGTGACGGCTTCGGCCGCAACTACGTACCTCCTAGCGTAGGCACCTCACCACTTTCATTCAGTGGACAGGGCCGGGAAAATGGGATTGAACGAAGCGTGCATAAATACTTACGTGAAAGACTGCAGGAAATGGACAATAGCGTGCCACGACCAAGAACTCTTTCGTCTAAAGAAATTGATGCACAAAGTTCCGGGGGGTCTTTTCGACTTGACAACATTGCGGTCTTTCTCATGTGTTTTTCTTCCACAACGTTGCGGTCTTTCTTGTGGGTCTTCCTCCGTGCATTTTCTTCTGCAATATTGCACAATTTCTTATGTTCCCTTCCATAGCATTGCAGTCTTTATCGTGTGTTTCTTCCGCAACATTGTTCTCTTTCTTGTGGGTCTTCCTCCGTGAAATGGCTTTCTTTCTTGTGCATTTTCTTCTGCAATATTGCACAATTTCTTATGTTCCCTTCCATAGCATTGCGGTCTTTATAGCGTGTTTCTTCCGCAACATTGTTCGCTTTCTCTTGTGCTTTTTCTTTCGCAATATTGCTCTGTTCATAATATGTTTTCATCCGCGTCATTGCGGTTTTTATCGTGTGTTTCTTCCGCATTTTTTCTTTCTTTTATGCTCTTCTTTTGCAATATTGCTTTGTTCATAATGTGTTTTCATCCACAACATTGCGGTCTTTTCTGTGTTTTTGTTCCGGCTCGTAGGCTTTTCTTTCGCAATATTACTGTATTCACCATATGTTTTCTTCCGCAACATCACTTTTGTTATCGCGTGTTTTTTGTCCCAGAAGACGTTTGATAAAGAATTTATTCCATTTTGGGGTGAAGGTCTCCGTTCATTAGGATCTGTCCTTTATGTGGATGTTGTTGTTTGGAGTTAGTGGAATACAGAAACAAAGAAGAGGAGGAGGAGGAACAAGGAAGAGGAGGAGGAGGAGAAGGAGGAAAAGGTGGTAGATGAGGAAGAAGAGGAGAAGTAGGGGGAAAAGGAAGAAGAGGAGGAAGAAGAGGAGGAGGAGAAGAAGTAGGATTTGTCCTTTAAGTGGATGTTGTTTTTTGGAGTGATTAAAGTATAGATACAAAGAATAGTAGGACGAGGAAGAGGAAGGGAAGGAGGAGGAAGAGAAAGAAGTAGAAGAGGAGAAAGAAGAGAAGAAGTAGGGGGAAAAGGAAGAAGAGGAGGAAGAAGAAGAGGAGGAGAAGAAGTAGGATTTGTCCTTTAAGTGGATGTTGTTTTTTGGAGTGATTAAAGTATAGAAACAAAGAATAGTAGGACGAGGAAGAGGAAGGGAAGGAGGAGGAAGAGAAAGAGGTAGAAGAGGAGAAAGAAGAGAAGAAGTAGGGGAAAAAGGAAGAAGAGGAGGAAGTGGAAGAGGTGGAAAAGGAGGAAGAGAAAAAGGAAGAAGAGGAGATGGATGACAAAGGAAGACAAGAGGAGTAGAAAGAAGAAATGAAGGAGAAGGAGGAAGAATAGAAGGAAGAAGAGAAAGAAGAGGAGGAGGATGAAGATAAAGAAGAAAAAGTGGAGAAGGCAGAAGAAACAAAGGTACTGGAGGAGAAGGAGGAGGAATAAAAGATAAAGTAGATGAGAAGAAGAATTAGAAGTAAAAGAATCAGAAAAATAAAGATGGAAATAAGACAAAAAAGAGGAAGAAGAAATAACATGGAAAAAAATGAAGAAGAAATAATGCACACAACGCGGAATTTGTTGGAGCATTTACCAACAAGTTTTAGTTTTTGAATATTCCTTCCTTTGTTTTGATTATAATTGTTTACGAATTATTGTTAATTGCTTCTGAAAAAATTGGAGTGCCTTCCTCTGCATATTTTTTTATGAACGTAACTCTAAAAGTGAAGATTTGCAATGCCTTACTCTGTGTAGTTTTTTATGAACGTAATTCTACAAGTGAAAATTTGCAGCAAATTTAGCCCAGGATCTATATCTTATTTTGATGATAATTGTTTACGAATTATTGTTAATAGTTTC
>NC_134778.1:4171132-4173632 GCF_046742065.1 Oratosquilla oratoria
ATTCTCCTCTCACTTCCCTGCTCAACAGACATTCCACACACAATCCCAATTACACTACACCCCATCTTCCACCTAATTTAGGGTTTTCCTTTCCCCATTCTATTTGCTAGTTGTTGTTTTTTTCTATTCCACATAGCATCACACAAACCTGGTGCAGATTCACATTCACTCTTTCCATTTCAGATCTTCATGATTACTCTATTTATCATGTAAAGACAATGAAATATTATATCATTGACATGATAAGCAATTTTCATATTCATGTGTAAATGACATGTACTGTATAAGAAGAATACTTCCAACGTGCATGTGTTTTTTGCATCGCATGATTAAAAATAAGAATAAATTTAATCATAAAACAAAAATAAATAATATCTGATAATGTCTGTTCATTCCAGGCAAAACAAAAATAGACGAAAATATGAAAAAAGCGAAATATATTGACAATCTTATATATTGTATTTATTTTTCGTTTGCTGAGGTCATTATAATTCAACGCGGTTACACTTTTGACTTTGGTTAGAACAGAACTGTGAAGGAAGCGTCACGATAATCAAGGGACTAAATGGCCGTGATGGCTTGGGTCTCCACCTGTGAAAGATTTTACTAATGACTATCTGACTAGAATGGGAAACCAACGTATGTAAACAGAAGAATTGCAGATGCAATTACAAAGAGACCATGTGATACAGGTGGAAGGGTCACCGCTGAAAGACGGGAGAGAGTAGAAAAAAAACAAAACAAAAAACAGAAGCGCACAATAAAGCAGAACAGGTGTGAGAATTGCATAAATACGGGAGAGGCCCACGCCGCGTCGTTACTGTGCCTGTTTAGCCTAAGCAAAAGGAATTGGATAGCGCTACTGTAAAATTGGATGGTAGTGGTAATGTACCCTGGGTCAGAAGTAGTGTCGCAAGACACAGCACATTCAGAGCATGTTTGCTTTATTAAATCCACGATGCCCTTCTTCGTCCCTTCATGCAGAAATGGAGAAGACGGGGAGAAATTCCTTCGGGCTGTGTTAAAATATCATTCACACATACTCCCTCACCCCCATACCCCGCCCATTCCCTTTTATGTATCACAGCATCATCCATACATAACCCTTTTCCATTCACCCCTATCTTCTGTCTTCTCCCGTCCTTCCTCAACAGACATTCCCCTTTTCCCCAATGCCCCTTTTACTCCATTCATTCACCTTATCATTGGTCACCCCCTCATGTTCACTCCTTTTACCTCTGTCTTCCGACACGTCTTTTACTAATCTGAATTTCACTCATTCTCTCCATGTGTCCAAACCATCCTAATACTCTTTCATCAACCCTATTTTCTAACTCACTTTCCACCCTAGTTCTCCTCATCACCTCTTCGTTTCTCACTCTATCCAGCCTAGTAACTTCTATCATACTTCTCAGGCACCTCTTCTCAAACACATTCAAACTCCCCTCTCTTCCTCATGTATGTTCCATGTTTCTGTCCCATACAGTCCTGTTGTCACAATCACTTCTTTATACAATCACCTTTTAGCATCCATTCCCAAATGTCTATTTCTCATTACACTTTTTAATCCCCCATGGCATTTATTTCTCTCAATCTACATTCTACCTCCACTTCCACTCCTCCATTTCCTGTCACATTCGCATCCAAGTATCTAAAACTATCCACTTCTTCCAGTCTCTCTCTATCTTAATACTTACTTACAGACTGCTGCCACTTTCTCCCCTTGTACATCTTATCACAATAATTTTACCCACATTCATCTTCAACTTTGTTTTTTCACACACCTTCCAAAACTCAGTCCCTTTTCTAATCCTGCTACAAGCGCAGTGTCATCAGCAAACAACAACTGGTTTATCTCCCACTTTTCTGCATTTTCTTTGACCATCTCCAATTCCCGACCCATTACCTTTGCATTTATTTCTCTCACTCACTACCTCATCCATGTATAGATTGAACAGCCAAGGCAACATAACACATCCATGGCAAACTCCCACTTTTACCTCCAACTACTCATCCTCTATATTTCTGATTCTCACACAAGCTCTATTTCCCTCTTAAAAGAATTTCACTGCACTTAAAAGCTTTCCTCCTCCAACAACAACAACAGCAACAGCAATAGCAACAACAACAACAACAACAGCAACAGCAACAGCAACAGCAACAGCAATTGCGACAACAACAACAACAACAACAACAACAACAACAACAACAACAACAACAACAGCAACAGCAGCAGCAGCAGCAACAACAACAACAACAACGAATGTGTGTATAATATATATATATATATATATATATATATATATATATGTATGTATGTATATAGTTATTTAGCCATTTAGCGTTCAGTATTTAACCTAAAGTTGAATAAAATAGCTTTACGACAAAAATAAATAAAAACGTACGTTGAGTTAGTTAAATACGCCGTCCCTACAAAAGACAGCAAACCGCAATTTAGGAAGTTAAATTCGAATGAGAGTTCATCTAGGGCATTTAAGGC
>NC_134778.1:4178632-4186132 GCF_046742065.1 Oratosquilla oratoria
GTAAGAAAACACTTCCCACACTTAAAGGAATAGTCAAATAGAGTTATTAATCTAACTGACAATTCTGCATATAAACAGCTGAATTATAGATTACACAGATGATTAACAAGGTAAGAAAACACTTCCCACACTTAAAAGAAATAGTAAAATAGTTATCAATGTTACTGACAATTCTGCATGTATATATATATATATATATATATATATATATATATATATATATATATATATACAATATATATATATATACATGTATATATATATATATATATGTATACAATATATATATATATATATATATATATATATATATGTATACAATATATATATATATATATATATATATACACACATATCCCAGCAAACCTAGTTGGGTGTCAGCGTTCGGACTTCGCAGTAATTGTTTGTATGTGAACTCAAGCAATTCAGTTGCTCACGCGCATGCGTGTGTGTGTTTGTGTGCATGTTTGTGTATGTGTGTGTATGTGTGTCTACGTATAAGTGAGAGTGAATGTATTTATGTGTATCTGTGTACATCACGTGTAGGAGGGGGAGAGCCATTCACACATAGAGAGAAAGGGAGAGGGAGAGAGAGAGAGAGAGAGAAAGAGAGAGAGAGAGAGAGAGAGAGAGAGAGAGAGAGAGAGAGAGAGAGAGAGAGAGAGAGAGAGAGAGAGAAAGGGAGGGAGGGAGAAAGAGAGAAAGAGTGTATGTTTGACTGTGTGTGTGTGTGTGTGTGTGTGTGTGTGTGTGTGTGTGTGTGTGTGTGTGTGTGTGTGTGTGTGTGTGTGTGTGTGTGTGTGTGTGTGTGTGTGTGTGTGTGTGTGTGTGTGTGTGTGTGTGTGTGTGTGTGTGTGTGTGTGTGTGTGTGTGTATGTGTATGTGTATGTGCGTACTGTTGTGTTGTGTGTACTACCGCGCGTAGTTCGTGCATATATATGCACTGTTGAATGTGATACGTCAATCAAGTGTGAGAACTTTTTGCTTTAAGCGTCAATTGCTTCTACTCTAGTCGTCGAACACATCGAAATTGCAAAAAATCCCAGGAAGCGACGTTCATGAAGCTGTCACTAGATGTCACTGTGTTGCTCCTGAGCCGCACAGATATTGGAACAACAATCAATGAGGCGCAAAGCGTAATGTTCCTTAGATGTATTCGTTTGGTTTTGGAAAAAGTAGGACATTTTTGTTTTCGAGCGTCGCGCGATAAAGAATGACGACATGACGTCAATGGTACTCATTTCCGACTTGATAAGTGTCTTGTCTTTGTTTACAAATTTTAGTGTCAACTTTTTAACGTTTTTGTTTGATTTTTCAATGTTAGTCTGAACATAAGTTACTAGAATTTTATCCTATAGTTTTATTTTTAATATCTTACCAATGATCGTTAATCATCTGAACTAATTTTTCAAACAACTTATTGAAAAAAAAAAAAAAATGGTTCAATGAATCCATCAAAATAATACTACAAAACTAATTTGATGATCTAGAAGGTTGTTTGCTTAGGAAATCGTCAATTTTTCTTCTGTCTTTGGGTTTATAGTGAGGTCCTCATAAGTCCTGTTTTACTGATAAAAGAAGTGGACTGTTTTCGAAAACATAATTTTTTTCTATCACTTGTAAATGGTAAATAGATAAATATATAAATATATAAGTAAACAAATAAGTAAATAAGTGTGTAGGTAATAAAGAAATAATAAACTGATAAAAATATATGATAAATGTAATAATAATAAATATATGGATAAATGGATAAATTGGGAGCTTATCGGATGGATAAGGACTTTTTTTTTTTTTTTTTTTTCCATGACCATGATCAAGCAAATTTCGAAAAATCTGAGCAACTGAAGATATCTAGTACCCATTTGGGGATCAAACTCAGGCCCATATTGTCACGAGCTGAGATCGAAGTCCAAAACATCAGCCAGTTTTCGATCATTTTTATCTTAGAACTTTGGATTCCATGTATTTGTCTTCAACATGGAGAATTGTGATATTTTCTTCATCAATAAATGGTGCCAGATGACCTTATTAAGCTAAAGACTGAAATAAAGAACTGGGCAGTGCAGGGCGCGTTCTTCGGTGCGTTCCTCGGTGCGTTTCGCTTTAGTTTGGCCGAGTTTAGCGCCCCCAAACTATCAAAGAAATATAGGTGCCGGTATAGTATATGACCTACCTTTTGGATGTGGCCTACGAAAGTTGTTCTTTGGTATAGTATGTGGCCTACCGGACTTTTGATTTGTCTCTTAAGCTTTAATAGTTTGGAAGCGCCAACTGTGGCCAAAATTAAAGCGGAACGCACAGAGGAACCATATAGGAACGCAGCCAGGAACGAGCCCAGCTCTGGAACTGGATATTGATTGATTGATTTATCAATTGATTCATTGATTGATTTATATTTATTGATTGATTCATTTATTCATTTTATAAAGATATTTTTGGTATAGGAAAAGAGAAAACTTTGAAGAACACTAAGGAATCACTATCTAGAAGTTGTGGATCACCTGATGGGAAGGAATAGAAGACTTGCAAAACATTGGTCTAAAAAAAGAAAAAGCAGCAAAAGAAAACGAAGAGAAAAAAACATTGATGGTTTGGGAAGGATAACAAACTGGGAACAACACAACTGCTGCTAGAGATATTGAAGGGTGGTTGTTCAGGCCTTGGAGGACATGACTCAGCAATAAAGTAAGGATTCAGAGAATATCGTGTCGAACTCGGAAGCAGGTCATCATTAGCTCCATACCCGGGACCCACTGCATGCGTCTTGCATTGGTTCCCTACGACCCTATCCATTCAGGGAGGTGACCTAACGTCGGCCTAAAAAAATAAAAAAAAAAAATTCTCACTTCCCACTTGGGAGTGGTTTTGTGTTTTTATAAGTTCTTTTTAATCACCTGACGTCAACAAGGATGAAGACATCTAATACATATTATAGGGATAAAAAGGAGTGATGCGACGCTACATTAGTGTATCTGGACAGGATGGATGATGAGAACGACAAAGTTTCCGAAAGTTATCATGTAATACGTCAACTTTGGTTGGTGAAGTTGATGTCAGTTTTCTGATTGCTATTTTTTTTTTCCCTTTTCCATATCATCAAACTGACTCTACGTTATCTGAAAGTTCATCTTAATCATGTTAACATGACATGATGATTTCTTTAACTCCTAGGTTAGTTAGAAGTTTCCGTTGGTAGAATAAAATCATCTCGCTGCAAATAGACGGAACATGCAAAACCAGGACAATTGTGAATAGATTAAGCAATATGAGTCCTTTCTGTCCTAGCCAAAATTGTCATTCAATAAGCAAAATAAAACTACAAAGCATCGCTACTGACCGGTTCATGAAGTAAGATACCTTTGATATGCACAAGAAGTCAAAGTTTTCATTGATTCAGTTAGAATACAAAGTTATATTCATTTTACAAGTATAAGAAATCCAAAACGAAGTAACATTCCTTTAATATGCACAAGAAGACAAATTTCTCATTGATTCAGTTAGAATACAGAGTTACATTCATTTTGTAAGTATAAGAAATCCAAAAAGAAGTAACATTCCTTTAATCTGCACAAGAAGTCAAATTTTTCATTAATTAAGTTAGAACGCAGATTTATATTCATTTTGTAAGTACAAGAAATCCAAACTAAGATCTGTGTATATCTGACCTCTGCGTTTCAGTATAGGGCCCGAGACTTCTGTTTTTATTAGCAAGCTGTCGCTATTTATTTCATTTTTATCCTCTTTTATCTCTTGTTTGACTTTCCTCGGCTTTGGGAATGTCACAGTTTAACCTTTGAAAAGATAAGGACCGCAAGACCCGCCAGACAGACGGAAAGGGGAAGGGGGAAGTGGAGGGAAGAGGGAAGGTAATGATAGGAGACCGGGTAGAGAGTGAGGATGAAGGGTAGGGAGAAAAAGGAATATTCAAGAATGAAAAAAAGAAGGAATGAGAGTGAAAAAAGAGGAACCAAGGGGAAAAGGGGAAAGAAGACAGGAGGATGTGAGGGGAGAAAAACAAAACAAAAACAAAAACAAGGGGAAAAGGGGAAAAGAGACATGATGTGAGGGGAGAAAGCCATCTAAGAAGCGAAGAAAGAAGAAAAAAAAAGAGGAACCAAAGGAAAGAGGGGAAAGAGGACAGGAGGAAGATGTGAGGGGAGAAAGACATCTAAGAAGCGAAGAAAGAAGAAATAAGAGTAAAGAAAGTAGGAAATATGGGAAAGAGGGGAAAGGGGACAGAAGGATGTGAGGGGAGAAAAACATCTAAGAAACGAAGAAAGAAGGAATAAGAATAAAAGAAAAGGAATTGTAAGGGAAGTAGGGGGAAAAGTAGGGAAAGAGGAGAGAAGGAAGAAAGTGAGAAGGGGGATAGAAGAGGAGAGAGAATCAGGAAAAGACGTATGAAGGGGCAAGAGCAGTGAGTTGGAATGGAGAGGAAAGGGGAAGAGGAAGCAAAAAGAGGTAGAGGGGAAAGGGGAAGAGGAAACAAAAAGAGGTAGAGAGGAAAGGGGAAGAGGAAGCAAAAAGAGGTAGAGAGGAAAGGGGAAGAGGAAGTAAAAAGAGGTAGAGAGGAAAGGGGAAGAGGAAGCAAAAAGAGGTAGAGGAGAAAGGGGAAGAGGAAGCAAAAAGAGGTAGAGGGGAAAGGGGAAGAGGATGCAAAAATAGGTAGAGAGGAAAGGGGAAGAGGAAGCAAAAGAAGGTAGAGGGGAAAGGGGAAGAGGAAGCAAAAAGAGGTAGAGAGGAAAGGGGAAGAGGAAGCAAAAATAGGTAGAGGGAAAAGGGGAAGAGGAAGCAAAAGGAGATAGAGAGGAAAGGGGAAGAGGAAGCAAAAAGAGGTAGAGAGGAAAGGGGAAGAGGAAGCAAAAAAAGGTAGAGGGGAAAGGGGAAGAGGAAGCAAAAAGAGGTAGAGGGGAAAGGGGAAGAGGAAGCAAAAAGAGGTAGAGGGCAAAGGGGAAGAGGAAGCAAAAAGAGGTAGAGGGAAAAGGAGAAGAGGAAGCAAAAAGAGGTAGAGAGGAAATGGAAATGGGAAGCAAAAAGAGGTAGAGGGGAAAGGGGAAGAGGAAGCAAAAAGAGGAAGTGGGGAAAGGGGAAGAGGAAGCAAAAAGAGGTAGAGAGGAAAGGGGAAGAGGAAGCAAAAAGAGGTAGAGGGGAAAGGGGAAGAGGAAGCAAAAAGAGGTAGAGAGGGAAGGGGAAGAGGAAACAAAAAGAGGTAGAGGGCAAAGGGGAAGAGGAAGCAAAAAGATGTGAATAGAGGGGAAGGGAAAGGGGAAGAGGAAGCAAAAAGATGTGAATGGAGGGGAAGGGAAAAAGGAAGAGGAAACAAAAAGAGGTAGAGAGGAAAGGGGAAGAGGAAGCAAAAAGAGGTAGAGAGGAAAGGGTGAGGGATAAGGAAGGATGGTACAAAAGAAGAATGACAATCGGAAAGGGAAGAAAGAAGGGAGAAGAGGGAGAAGAGGGAGTAGAAAAGAATGGGGGAGAAGAAATGGAGGAGAAAAGGGGAAGAGGAACTAAAAAGAGGTAGAGAGGAAAGGGTAAGGGGTAAGGAGGGATGGTACAAAGGAAGAAAGACAATTGGGAAGGAAAGAAAGAAGGGAGAAGAGGGAGTAGAAAAGAATGGGGGAGAGGGAAGGGAGGAGAAAGGGAGCGGGAAGGGACAGTATTGATGTTTTGCCAGCAACAATCAGCTGGTCTACCTCTGGGGGACACTAGTGTACCTAATATGTGAATTCATGTTTATCTACTTATCTATTTACTTATTTATTTAAACACTTGTTCATTCATTCATATTCATGTATATTTATTTATTTCTTTATATATCCACTTTTTATATTTTCTATTTATTTTTAGCTATTTAGTTATTTTCTATATTCCCTTATGTGTTTATTGATTAGAATATCTTATTGATTGATTGCTCGATTGTTTTGTTTTTTTCAATCAATATACTTATATCCTTGGAAAATATATATCACTAAAAAGATCTCATAAAAGTGTAGTACACAGGGCTTTAAGTAGAAGTTAGATGTAACTAACATTCTTTTTAAATGGAAATTAGTCTCCAGTTATAATGGAATTCTTTTTGACTCAGGACCACAAGGATGCAACTAAAATCCATAAGATAATGACTTTATATAACTTATCTATTACAGGTTACCCTGTGGTGGGGGAAAAGAATTCTACCACCAAGTCCTCCCACTTGAGTCGTAAGAGGCGACAAAAAACGGGACGGGGGATGGGACTAGGAATCCTTCTACCTGTAGGCCCACAGGGGACATTCCTAGGAAAAATAAGTATAGTCATAAGAGATAGATGAAATAATTTAGATCAAAAGCAATGACCTCATAGCGCATACATACATACACCAAGTGAGTTTTCCTCCTTGCAAGGGAGGTAGCCAAAACACAAAGGCATAAACTCCACTCCCGTTCAACACTCCTCTCTCCCTCTTATCTTGGCTCCTCCTGAATGACGGGTCATCCCTGCATCGCGCCCACTGCCCTGGGTCAGAAGCAATGTAGCAAGACACAGCACATCGACAGCAAAGCCGCTTCATTAAATCGGCGACCCCTCCTCTCCGTCTCCTCATGCAGAAAGGAGGATAGGAGAGAAGAGAAATTCAGGAAGGGACGAGCCTTATTGTAGACAGAAATTAATCCCCAAAGTACCTGCAGGTATTAGAGTTGACAAGGACCGAGTAGATGATGACATTTGGTGGTGGGCAGGTCCTCCCAACCTTCCCCTTTCTGATTTACAATTCATATTCATTCATTGTCTCCTTCCCTCACCTCCCTGCCACCTGCTTCTTCCGTGAAATAATATTTGTCGACCAGAATTTTCCGCCCGTCTGATGAAATGCGCGACATCGTGGACCGAGTAATCAAACTAATCAACTTCTCACAATCAAAGATTTTCCCTTTACCTCTCACAGTCTCTGTGCATCACCTCCCTGATCTCGTTGTTTCCATTTTCTATTTTGTCAGTGTTTTTTTTTTTTATCTTTCATACTTTCACACTTATAAAGTTTTGCTCTCTACACCTGCTCTCTCTTTCCTCTCTATTCTGTCTTGCCTTTCCTTGACTTCTTTTTCTCCTCTCTCTCTCTCTCTCTCTCTCTCTCTCTCTCTCTCTCTCTCTCTCTCTCTCTCTCTCTCTCTCTCTCTCTCTCTCTCTCTCTCTCTCTCTCTCTCTCTCTCTCTCTCTCTCTCTCTCTCTCTCTCTCTCTCTCTCTCTCTCTCTCTCTCTCTCTCTCTCTCTCTCTCTTATATCTAACCTCCTACCATCTTTTAGAGTCTCTTCCTTGGTTTTATCTTCTGTTTTTATTTCCGAGGGAACTCTTCAGAAAAGACATTTTTCTCGAGGCCTCTCCGTCCTGGGCACCATTCTGCCTCATATTTACTTGATACATTTGGAAAAAGACCTTCCTTGTTTTCATCTCCTCTCGTTGGTTTTAGCTTCGTGGCAACTGGACGAACGGCTATCGCGGACTGTTTGGCCATAAAA
>NC_134778.1:4188632-4196132 GCF_046742065.1 Oratosquilla oratoria
TGTGTGTAATTGACTCTTATATCTTCTTTACATAGCATACTGTGTTTTCTTTTCTTTCCTTTGGTTTCATTTGTGTTTTATCCTCTGCAAACAGTTTTCTTTGCCCTTTTTGAATTTATCCTGAATGTATGTTTTCTTGGCCATAAGATCCGTTCTCTCTTCTGTTCTCTTCGTTCTCTTATGGATGCACCAGTTCGAACTTAATCTACATATTCGTGTTTTTTTTTTATTGGCGTTTCTTATTTTTTCTTTCAGTTTTTTAAAATAATCCTTCCCCACTTATTTTTCGACGTGACTCCTTTCCTTTTCCATTAGTATAATGTGGTATTTGGTGGCACATGCAATTTTATTTTCATTTATGTTATTTTTTCCCTGGGAAAAACGAAAAAACAAAACTGCTACACAGGGAACAGAATTCAATTTTCTCATAAATGCGGCAAATGAACATTTCAATTACAAGAGGTTGGGATCTGCAAAAGTGCAATTCATATACAATTTCTCTTTTTTTTTCTCTCTCTCTCACTTGTACGCCACTCGAATATATATAGGTTTAATTGATGACTTAACTCTTCCTTTACCCTCACCTCTTTATCTTCTCCACTTCCACCTCTTTCACTCTCTTTCACTCTCTTTTTTCTCCCCTTTCCCCCCATGTACCCTTTCATTCTGCCTCTTATTCCTTGTCTCTCTTTTCCTGCTTTTAGATTTCCCCCTTCTCTCGTTTTCTCTTTCTCCTTCTACGCTGTTGTCTCCTCTTGTCCCGTCTCTCTTCTCTCCTCTTTTATCCTTTCCTCACTTCGTCCTCCTATTCTTTTATTTTATTTTTGTACTCTCTTTTCTCTTTTTTTGTACTCTCTTTTCTCTCTTTTTTTTTTACTTGTGTACCTCTTTTATCCCTTCCCCCACATCTCTCTCCTTTTCTTTCTTAATTTACCCATACATCCCTTTTATTTACCCTCCTTTTTCCCCTATACACCCTCTTCTTCCTCTTTCTCCCTGCTCCCTTCCCTCTGCACTTTCAATTCCATTTCTACGTTCCGTCATTCTTTACCTCTTATCAACCCCGGTCCCTTTCCATCTCGTCCTACCTTTTCTCATCTCCTGACCTCTTTGGACATTATATCCTTCTGCCAAACTAAAATATCTTATGTTCCATTTCTTCCCTTGCCCTTCCGGCTGGTAACATCGACTTTATGCTTGCTACAGGCTGTGTAAAAAGCACAGTCTTTATGACTGTTACCGGCTGCGTAATAGCAGTTGTGCAGGAACTAATACAAACTGTATTCATATTCGGTTCTATAACCTCACCCGGTTCTACAGACGGCACCACCAGTTAGCCGGCCACAATATCACAGCCGGCCCCCAGAGTTCGGTTCTACAGTCACCGGTTCTATAGCATACGCTGGTTCTTAACGCGACCCAAATTCTATATCTGACTCTTTCTATATCTGACAATGGTTCTACAGCATATGCTGGTTCTAAAAGCGACCCAAATTCTATATCCGACTCTTTCTATAGCTGACAATGGTTCTATAGCTAACCGAGGTTCTATACCCGATTCCATTTCTACAGTCTGCACCCGAAAATAAAACCATCCACGGTTCTATGGCTGACCCCCGGCTTTGTAGCTGACGCTGGCTGAGGGACCGGCACCAGCTTCAGAAATACTTACGGTAGGATATGGCCTCAGCTCTTGTTATATTGGGCCATACCGGACATTCAAAGGATCGAGCCAGATTGGGAAAGGTGGTAGTGGTTGTGGTGGTGGTGGTTGTGGTGGTGGTGGTTGTGGTAGTTGTGGTTGTGGTGGTGGTCTCGTGTATGAAGGTTTGGGGGTGGAGTGGTGGTTGTGTATAAGGGTGAGGGTAGTAGTGGTTTTGGTAGTTTTGATTGTTGTTGTTGTTGTTGTTGTTGTGGTGGTGGTGGTTGTGGTTGTGGTTGTGGTTGTGGTGGTTGTGGTTATGGTGGTGGTCTCGTGTATGAAGGTTTGGGGGTGGATTGGTGGTTGTGTATAAGGGTGTGGGTAGTAGTGGTTTTGGTAGTTTTTGTTGTTGTTGTTGTTGTTGTTGTTGTTGTTGTTGTTGTTGTTGTTGTTGTTGTTGCTGTTGTTGTTGTTGTTGTTGTTGTTGTTGTTGTTGTTGTGGTGGTGGTGGTGGTGGTGGTGGTGGTGGTGGTGGTGGTGGTGGTGGTGGTGGTGGTGGTGGTGGTGGTGGTGGTGGTGGTGGGTGGTGGTGGTGGTGGTGGTGGTGGTGGTGGTGGTGGTGGTGGTGGTGGTGGTGGTGGTGGTTGTGAAGGTGTGGTAGTGGTGGTTGCGTGGTTGTGCGGTGTCGGCCAGCTAGAGGCTGAGGAAGGTGTTGGAGAGCAGTGAGGGAGATCCTGTTTTTTTTTATGAAAAAAGAGAGGATGGGAACAAGAGAATGTGGTGATTCTTTTTTTCTTCTGTCTTTAGCAATAGCCAGTTCTGCTATCCTTGGATTAATATCGCACAGAATAGGAGTAGTCGTGAAGCTGGAGAAGGAGGGTGAGGCTAAATGTTGAAGGAATTTTTATTGAGAGGTGAGGGTTAGGATGTGTGTGTGAGTGTGAGATTGAGAGTGAGGGTAAGGGTGAGACTGAAAATGAGGGTAAGGGTTGACATGAGGCACAGTATGATACAGAGGACGTGGGTTGAGGTGAGGCTGAGGATGAAAGTTAGTGTGAAGTTGAAGATAAGGTTGAGGGTGATAGAAACGACGATTAAGGGTGAAAGTGAGAGTGAGAGTACAAGTAAAAGTGACGGGGTGACGGGGTGACGGGGGTGAGGGTGACGGGGTGACGGGGTGACGGGGTGACGGGGTGACGGGGTGACGGGATGACGGGATGACGGGATGACGACATGACGACGTGACGACGTGACGAAGTGACGACGTGACGGCGTGACGGGGTGACGGCGTGACGGCGTGACGGCGTGACGGGGTGACGGGGTGGCGGCGTGACGGGGCGACGGCGTGACAGGGTGACGGCGTGACGGGGTGATGTGGGGGCGGGAAAGGCGATGGTTTTGGTAAGAATAATGACGAGGTCAGATGACTGAGATAGTGAAGTTAGAGTGTGTTTAAGAGGTCAAGAATGAGAATCAAGGTGACGATGAGCGTAGGAAAGAGGTTACGTTAGCTGACGCTACCATTCAATACTCTCTGGCTCCATCTTTATCTTGTTATCCCTAGGGACATCCAATTCTATTCAGTTGAAGGAAAAAGACGTCGCCCTAACGAGAACTTGATCGACCTTCCACCTGTTCTATCGGGAATCTATACTTCATTTTCAGTAAAAGAATTCTAACATTTATTGTGACAAAAATCTCGTGCACCCTTGTGGTACTCTTCATGACAATTTCGAAATAATTGTCATTACTTTTACAGCAAAAGGAGTTCTCGGCTGCATAGAATCGACTGGCAGCAGGTAGAACAAACGACCAAGGTCCTAAAGCGCAGGAAAAAAATGGTTTTAGATGCGGTTAAGTCGAGTGGACTCTCTGACTAGTATATGCGGATTTGGTTGTAGTCTCTGGACCCATGCTGTGGATTTAATTTGACTGCGTCAACGAGGTCCTCCGGCGCATTTGTGCAACTCGGTTCGCGCGCTGTGCTTTGTCATCCGGGACGTTGGCTGTTTCTTGTTTGCATTATATAAGCCATCTAGCATAAAGCTGGTAACCTACTATCTCCTTGTTTTTTTGATATAGTGAGTTCTTTTTCTTGGTATGTTAGACGCATTCTCTCATAGGTCCTTTTCTCTTTTCCTTTTCTTTTTTGACCTTCAGTCAGTTTTTGAAAAGAATGTAGTACGTTGTAGGATGTCCGTCAAAATAGGAATACGAGTATGTATGATGAAAATAAGTCATATTCGTACTGAATGTTGCCTGTTCTTAGGAAGATAAAAAAAAAATGGTAACTTTGATGAACATTTGTTGAAATACACGTGAGACTTATGACACCATTTGAGTGCTATCTGTTCTTAGGAAGAAAAGATTGGTAACTTTGATGAACATTTGTTAAAATATACGTAATGGTTATGACCCCACCTGAGTGTTATTTGTCGTTTGGAAGAAAGAAAATGGGTAACCATGATGAACATTTGTTGAAATACTCCATCTGAGTGCTATCTGTTCTTAGAAAGATTAAGAAATGGGTAACTATGATAAACATTTGTTGAAATACACATGAGAATTATGACACCATCTTCGGTACCACCAGAGGAGAGAATCTGTTGCAGGTCAGCCCGAACAGTGTGTAGTGTATTGATCTGGCTTAATCGTATAGGACTCCTTCGCTGAGTCTGGTGTGGGGATAACGATATTTCTGATGAGATTATGAGGATACGGTGTTTGTAATTGATAATCCCATGGTCTGTAGGAATAATTCTATGTCTTCAATTCCATTTTTCCACCTGAGAGATATAGGTGAATATAGATATAATTACACATCATATGTAATAAAAAAACAACAACAACTAAATATGGGTTTAATTATTTACCTTAAATAAATCATAATTGGTGGTATGAATTTGTAAACGATGTTTCTGATGAGATTAGGAGGATACGGTGCTTGTAATTAATAATCCCATGGTCTGTAGGAATAATTCTATGTCTTCTGTTCCATTTTTCCACCTGAGAGATATAGATAGGTGAATATAGATATAATTACACATCTTAAATGATTCATATGTAATGAGAAAAATAGGTAAATATGCGTTTAATTGATAATCCTAATTGGGGGTATAAATTTGTAAACGATATTTCTGAAGAGATTATGAGGATGTGGTTTTTGTAATTGATAATCCCATGGTCTGTAGGAATAATTCTATGTCTTCAGTTCCATTTTTTCTCCTGAGAGATATAGATAGGTGAATATAGATATAATTACACATCTTAAATGATTCATATGTAATGAGAAAAATAGCTAAATATTGGTTTAATTACTTACCTTAAATAATCATAATTGGTGGTATAAATTTGTAAACGATATTTCTGATGAAATTATGAGGATGCGGTGTGTGTAATTGATAATCCCATGGTCTGTAAGAATAATTCTATGTCTTCAGTTCCATTTTCCACCTGAGAGATATAGATAGGTGAATATAGATATAATTACACATCTTAAATGATTCATATATAATGAGAAAAATAACTAAGTATGGGTTTAATTACTTACCTTAAATAAATCATAATTGGTAGTATAAATCTGTAAACGATATTTCTGATGAGATTATGAGGATACGGTGTTTATAATTGATAATCCCATGGTATATAGGAATAATTCAGTCTTCAAATCCATTTTTCCACCTGAGAGATATAGATAGGTACATACATACATATACCAAGGCTTTTTCCCCCTTCCAAGGGAGGTAGCCAAAAAGGGGAAGGCATAAAAACACTCCCACCCATTTCACCCCCAAATACACTCCACACCCCTCCCACCCTTCCTCTCATCTGAGCACCTCCTGGATGACGGGTCATCCCTGCACCCCGCCCACCGCCCTGGGTCAGAAGCAGTGTCGCAAGACACAGTACATCCACAGCAAGGCCGCTTCATTTAATCGGCGACCCCCCCTCTCCGTCCCCCTTTGCATATAAGGAGAGGACGGGGAGAAATCCTTTCGGGCTGCGTCAAAATTTACTCACACATACTACCCCAAACCCCACCCCCCCGGCCCATTCCTCCTCATGCAATCACAACATCATCCATATACAACCATTCTCCACTCACCTCTGTCTTCCGTCCTCTCCCTTCCTTCCTCAACAAACATTCCCCTCTTCCCCAAAGCCCCCTTCACCCATCCATCCACCTCATCCTAGGACGTCCCCTCATGTTCACTCCCTCCACATCTGCCTTCCATACCTCTTTTACTAGTCTTTCTTCACTCATTCTTTCCATGTGTCCAAACCATCCTAATATTCTTTCATCAACCCTCTCTCCCAAATCCTTTTTCACCCCTGTTCTCCTCCTCACCTCCTCATTTCTCACTCTATCTAGCCTAGTAACCCCCGCCATACTTCTCAGACACCTCATCTCAAACACATTCAAACTCCTTCTCTCTTCTTCTCTTATGTTCCACGTTTCTGCCCCATACAGTGCTGTTGGCACAATCACTCCTTCATACAGTCTCCTCTTCGCATCCATTCCCAAATGTCTATTTCTCATTACACTCTTTAAACCACCAAGGCATTTACTCGCTTCTCTCAATCTACATTCTACCTCCACCTTCACTCCACCTTTTCCTGCTACACTTGCACCCAAGTATCTAAAACTATCCACTTCCTCCAGTCGCTCTCCCTTAATGCTCACTTCCAGTCTACTGCCACTTTCACCCCTTGTACATCTCATCACCTTACTTTTACCCACATTTATCTTTAGTTTTCTTCTATCACATACTCTCCCAAACTCTGCCACCAGCTTCCTCAATCCCTCCTCTGACCCTGCCACAAGCGCAGTGTCGTCCGCAAACAACAGCTGGCTCACCTCCCACTTTTCTCCATTTTCTTTAACCATCTCCAATCCCTGACTCACTACCCTAGCATTCACCTCTCGCACCACCCCATCCATGTATAAGTTGAACAGCCAGGGCGACATAACGCATCCTTGACGAAGTCCCACCTTTACTTCAAACCACTCACTCTCTCCATTTCCAATCCTAACACATGCTCTACTACTCACATAAAAACTCTTGACAGCTCCCAAAAGCTTTCCTCCTATCCCATAAATCTGCATAACCTCCCACAGTGCCTTTCTGTCTACCCTATCATAAGCCTTTTCCAGATCCATAAAAGCCCAAAAAACATCCTTCCCCTTTCCTATAGCTTTCTCACATATCTGTCTTACCACAAAGATCTGATCTACACAACCTCTACCCGTCCTAAAACCACACTGTTCTTCACCAATTACTCCTTCTGTTCCTCTCCTAATCCTCTCAGATATAATTACCCTCTCAGATATAATTACCCATCTTAAATGACTTGTATATAATGAGACAAATAGCTAAATATGGGTTTAATTACTTACCTTAAGTAAATCATAATTGGTGGTATAAATTTGTAAATATGAATTCGATCACTTATCTTAATTGACTCAGAAACAATAATAAAAGAAATTCTGCTGCGACAAAGGATTCTGTTCTAGGGTCGTTGTTCTACAACTTTTGTAGTTTTTCTACTACAATTCTTTGAAATCCAGCTAGAGGCATATCTGAGAGGAGAAGAATATGGAAGTGTTTTCTACGACCATGCGTAAACTACAAACGTTTGCCAGTAAACTATAAACGTTTGTCATGTCTCCTGAGTTTTTTCTCCTGCACGAGGATGTAAAGCATTTTATATTCTGCCATTCTTGCCCGAGGTTCTAATCTCCTGTCCAATTTCTGCTGCTTCATATCACACGTTTTTATTTTCTTGTATCTTTTTTCTTTGCTTGACACATTGCCTATACTGACCCCAGGAAACTGTGTATTAAAGGAGGCATATCT
>NC_134778.1:4201132-4203632 GCF_046742065.1 Oratosquilla oratoria
GGTAGAGTAGGAGAAGGAGAAATTGAAGGAGGACAAGGGAGAGGAAGAGGAGGAGAAAGGAAATGAAGAGAAAGAAGATCTCGAGGGAGAAGAGGAGGAGGAGGAAGAGGGGCTGGAGGAGGAAGAGGAGATGGTGGAGAGAAGAAGAAGAAGGAGGAGGAAGAGGAGGAGGAAGAAAAGGAGGAGGAGGAAGAAGAGAAGGAGGAGAAGAAGAGAAGGAGGAGGAGGAGAAGGAGAAAGAACGGAAGGAGGAAGAGGATCTAGTGGAGGAAAAAAATCTGGAGGAGGAGGAAATGGAGAAGGAGTAGGAGGAGGAGGGGAACGAGGAGGGGAACGAGGAGGAAGAGGAGATGGAGGGCGAAGAGGAGGCGGAGCTGAAGGAAGAAGAGTATCTAGAGGAGGAAGAATGCTGGAGGAGAGGGACGAGGTGGAGGAGCTGGAGGAGGAGGAGGAGTAGGAGGAGGAGGAAGGGAATGAGGAGGAAGAGGACTGGAGGAGGAAGAGGAGGAGAAGGATCTGAAGGAGGAAGTGGATCTGGAAGAGTAAGAAGAGCTGGTGGAGGAGGAGGTGGAGGAGGTGGAGCAGAAGAAGGAGGTGGAAGATGAAGAGGAATAAGAGGAGGAAGAGGAATAAGTGGAGAAAGAGGTCTAAGGGCTGTAGGAGGAAATAAAGAGATCGAGGAACTTTAGGAGAAAGAGGAGGAAGAGGAAGCGGAAGAGGAGGTGGAAGATGAAGAGGATTAAGAGGAGGAAGAGGTCTAGGGACTGTAGAAGGAAAAAAAGAGATCGAGGAACTTTAGGAGGAAGAGGAGGAAGAGGAGGAAGAGGAGGAAGAGGTGGAAGAGGAGGAAGAGAAGGAAGAGAAGGAAGAGGAGGAAGAGGAGGAAGAGGAGGAGGAGGAGGAGGAAGAGGAGGAAGAGGCCTCTGCGGCGTTTCAGTGGGAAATGGCCTAAATTTACGACCTGCTTGTCCTTTGTACGTGAGTGCGTTCATGGCTCCAGCGCACGTGTGCGTGGGAGTATATGTGTGCATATTTGTGTACACATTTCCTGGTCATGTGTACCAGTTCATATGAAATGTCTCGCTCTGTAAGTGATTGCCAATATCCCGGGCTATCCGATCACTTGAACTGAGAAGATATGGGTTCAATCGAGGATAAATGTATGTTAATGAATGTTTCTTAATATGTCTTTATATTTATACATACACATGTACACACACACACATACACACACGCACACACACACACACACACACACACACACACACACACACACACACACACACACACACACACACACACACACACACACACACACACACACACACACACACACACACACATATATATATATATATATACATATATATACACATATATGACGAGTGTATGCATGCCTTAGCACATGTATATCTAGTTCACTTAATTAATTCCTTCATATTACCAATAGATCATTATTCCTTCCTCTTAATGCTTACGCGACCCATCCAGATTTTTAGCAGCCTAATGCAAGTGATGACAAAGTCTTGTCACCTTATCCCAATTTATACATAAAAGTACGAATTTCGTCATCGAGTGCATGTGTTATCATAATGTACACCTCACAATATTCGTAACGTAAAATTGTTTGAAAAAGGAAGTATATAATATTTCAGCTTATGTATCTGACAGGAGACAAAATAAAATATATAGATAAAGAAATAAAATTATAAATAAATACGTAAGTAAGAAAGTAAATAGATAAATAAATAAACAAGAAAGTAAATAAATGAATAAGCAAATTAAATGAATAATCAATTAAATAATTAATCAAATGATAAATCAATTAATAAAATGATAAGTAAATAGGTAGAAAATATATAATTAAATTTGCAAAAAAATAAATAGATAAAGAAATAAAATGATAAATTGATACGTAAATAAGAAAGTAAATAAATAAATAAATAAACAAAAAAGTAAATAAATGAATAAGCAAATTAAATGAATAATCAATTAAATAATTAATCAATTAATAAATCAATTAATAAAATTATAAGTAGATAGGTAGACAAATATATAGTTAAATTTGCAAAAAAATAAATAGATGAATAGATAAAAAAATAAACTAACTCTACTATTGCTGTGAAAAAGTTAAACGCTCGGTATTGGCTCACATTTTCTCCGCATTTAATCTTAAAATAACAAAATTACTCTCCTCGTTATTACTTTCAGTTTCCCTTTACCTTAAAAAAAAATATATGGACATTATTGGCCAATGATCATGTCTCCTACCACACCTCTCTTTTTCTCTTTTTTTTTTATCGTTGATCATGTCTCCTACAACACCTCTCTTTTTCTCTCTTTTTTTTTTTTCGTTTCTGTGAATGCCGCCAGAGGTAAGGTCGCGTGTCCTCAGTCACCTTTCTTCGCCTTCTCTCCCCTCAGTTCTGGTATTCGAATGCGAGACCGTGCAGAAGCCAGCCTTTGGCACAGCTTGGCCACTTCCCAAAATATTCATTTT
>NC_134778.1:4208632-4218632 GCF_046742065.1 Oratosquilla oratoria
AACAACAGCAGCATCAATAGAAAGAGAAGGCGAAGGAGGAGGAGAGGAAATAGGAGGAGAAGGAAGAGCAGGCAGAGGAGGAGGAAGAGGAGGAGGAAGAGGAGGAGGAGGATGTGGAGGAGGAGGAGGATGTTGAGGAGGTGAAGCATCATCATCATCAGCAGCAACAACAACAGCAGCAACAGAAAGAGAAGGCAAAGGAGGAGGAGAGGAAATAGGGAGAGAGGGAAGAGCAGGCAGAGGAGGAGGAAGAGGAGGAGGAAAAGGAGGAGGAGGATGTGGAGGAGGCGGAGGAGGTGGAGCATCATCATCATCAGCAGCAACGACAGCAGCAGCAACAGAAAGAGAAGGCGGAGGAGGAGAGGAAATAGAGGGAGAAGGAAGAGCAGGCAGAGGAGGAGGAAGAGGAGAAGAGGAAGGAGGAGGAGGAAAAGAAAGAGGAGTGGAGGGAAGAGGAGGCCCACACGGTAATGTTCGTGGTTGCGGTAGTAAAACTCGAAGACTTAAGTGGACTCAACTTCTTTCGGGGAAGCCATCACTCAATGTGTGTGAATTTGAAATTCCTTCGAACAACCTTTCTCGTATTTGCAAAACTGGTGTTCCCAATAGCCTTACGGAGGACTAAAATCTTACTGAAAAAAATAATTTCTGTATTGTCATGATTTAATGATGATATTCAGCGTAGTAGTAAATAAAATTCGCTTTACAAATTATAGAGTACTCCATATTTTCTAATCTTTATAAGTAAATAAGCACAATAATGATTGCATGTTTATATGTATATGCGTATATGTATATGTATATGTATATGTATATATATATATATATGTATATACATATATATATATATATGTATATGTATATGTATATGTATATACATGTATATATATATATATATATATATATATATATATATATATGTATGTATATGTATACGTGTTGTAACCGATAAAGGGGCAGTGACAGCGCGTTCTATGTAGACTCGTTCGAGTTTCTAGGGTTTATTGAGGTAGACTTCCTGGTCAAATATTTACAGCTTCGGAGTACAATCTCCAAAGGGGAAAGACTTCCCATGGTGAGATAAGTGACAGCGTCTGCCTAGTGTAGGCCTTATGGTCTTTTGCAGTCTCCTTTATTCTTATGTTCATATGTTCTTATAGCATTCTCACTTAGGCTCCCTGTCTCTTTGGCGAGCGCAGTCGTCACCAAAAGGTCCGCCTAGGCACCTTTGGTGTGGTTTTTAGTTAGCGAATACATTTCGGGTTAATACGATGTATGTTAGTTGTATAGTAATGGTTGGCTATTATTCGTGGATGTGGTTACAATTACGATAATGTAATTAGGGTGAGTATAAGGAAAGGTTAATGAATTGTCTGGTGACATTAGTTAATGCGTTTTTTGGTGATGGCGCGATGGCGTTGTTGTGATGTTTTGCGTTATATGAGTCAGATGTTTTATGATTAAGAAATTGTTTAGTCAGCAAGATGGGAGGTATTGGTAAGAATGGGCACCTCTTTGTAGGCATTGGATCACGTGTCACGGCGTGTGACCTATTTGTATTGTTAGTAATTGATACAGTATACTTTTATGCATATTCATGTGCATATGTAAATATAATATATATATATATATATATATATACATATATATATATATATATGTATATATATATATATATATATATATATATATATATATATATATAATCACAACTGACACCACAGGCGGAAGAAAGAAAAAAAAATTGAATAAGAGAAGCTCTATATTTCGATTGCTAAATGTAATGCTCTTCAGTAGTAAAAAGTGGGAAGAGAATGCTATCTTAAATAGTAAACTCTTACAAAGGAAAAGGAACTGGAGAAGGAGTAAACATCATTACCTTCACTCTCTGGTGACCTGTGGATGACCAGAGGTCGGGTCAGGGGAAGGATACCTGTTAACAATTTGTTTGGTAATGAATAATCCTGATATGATATCTAGGGTCCATTGAGCCTTCGAAATACTCATAGTGGGTAGATAATATATTAAAGGCGGATTCCACCATTTTACTTCTGAACCCATAACCAGATTTGTAAATAAGCTCAGATTTGTCCCAATCCATCCGGTGATTTAATTTACTCACGTGTTGGAACACGGCTGAACTTTCTTGACCATACTTGCTTGACCTTTTATGCTCATTCAACCTTGTCCTTAGGTCTCTCCCCATCTGACCGATGTATGCTAGTTTACAATATTTACACGGAAGGGATTAAACCTCTGGGATATGATCTTCTGTCAACCTCTGATGAACATTAATATACCCTTCGTGATAACACTTTCATCTTGTTAATTTCATACCTTCATAATTCACCTTGTCAAAAAATCTGACAAGCTTGGCTTGTAAAAACAACCCCCTTCAACTTCAAAGTAGGCTCTTTGGCCAAGAAGTGTTTACAGATTAAAGTCTGAGAGCTCTTGAGTATGTGTGAGGAGCCTTCAAGACACACGATACAAACTCATACATCAAATGCAAAGCATATATGAATAAGATTTCGAAAAAATACTACATACAATAATAATAATAATGATAATGATAGTGATAATGATAATAATAATAAGAAGAAGTAGAGGAAGTAGAACTAGAAGAAGTAGAAGTAGAAGTAAAAGTAGTAGAAGTAGAAGAAGAAGTAGAAGTAGAAGCAGAAGCAGAAGAAGAAGTAGAAGTAGAAGTAGAAGTAGAAGTAGAAGTAGAAGAAGTAGAAGAAGTAGAAGAAGTAGAAGAAGTAGAAGTAGTCGTCGTCGTCGTCGTCGTCTCCGGGACAAGAAAATCAGAAATACTTTTGAGGATAGACACATTGCCTAAGCAGGACATAATAAAGTTGTTGCATGTAAGAGGAAAAATCCTAATATTTGGACTATAAATTTTGTTAAGCTAAATGATCACAATAGATAAGAGAAATAAGAAAGATAGGTTAGATGAGATCCTATATTTTCCATGCTTGTTTTTGTAATGCAACTTTGTTGATATTTGCTTTAGTAGCTACACCGCACATAAATGATGCATACATACATATTTATATTCACACACACACACACGCACACACACACACACACACACACACACACACACACACACACACACACACACACACACACACACACACACACACACACACACACACACACACACACACATATGTATATACATATCTATATATACGTATACCAAAGGCTTTTCCCCCCTACACGGGGGGTAGCCAAAAATAATCTATATACATACCGGCTTTTAATCTGGTTATTATACCATATAAGGCAAAGGTAAGAGCATAGTCCAAAGTCAAGCTAACGATGAAGGTACAGTCACGAACAAATTATTTTAGTCTTTCTGTAGTTCTCTCAATGTCAACGTTATTTTTTTTTCATGTGCGTTGTATATTTTCCTGTGAAATGTTTACCTCGCAATTAGTGAATTATCTTACATAGGCAAAGAAAATTGTCAGAAAAAAGAAATTTAATTTTGTATCATGGAAAACTGTTGGTAAGTCAAAAATATGGGTAATGATTGTACATGTATATACTCCCTATTCTGTGTTTACGCTTGATTTTGTGGTGCTGAAACGAGACATTTGTCATATATGTGTAAAACTACATGTTATAAGCGTTCATGAGGTTTAGTTATACTCCAGGCCGAATTTATAGAAGATATGAACACCTAAGTCTAGACATAAATCTTCAAAGTGGCGGAGATTTTACCTAAATCCCTATGCCGGCGACCTAAAGGCTTATGTCTAGACATAACCTCGACATAGCGCAAAGTCTAGACATAAGCCGACATAGAGATTTAGGTAAAGTCTCTGCCATTTTAAAGATTAATGTCTAGACTTATGGTTTATATTTTATAAATTTATATAATTTATATAAATAAATATATAAATAAATAAAATAAATAAATATATAAATGATTTATATAAATTTATAAATTTATATAATAAATTTATATTTCATAAATTCGGCCCTAGATTACACAAACTTGTCTATGCTACATCTGTACAAGGACCAACCCCATGAGGGGTTGCTATTGGTACATTATATAGATAGCAATATCCAACTCTACCTAGTTTCACAATCAGCATTGCAAAGGCTCTGGTCAGGTCGTACCCAGGTAGTAGTGAAGTCCCTTTCGACAGATCATATCCGAGAGTGGGAATGGGATTCACGAGTCACAAGATATGAATAGAATTCAAGATACATGGATACCCCTGATTGGCAAACCCGATTTGACCAATCAGAAATAGCACAATGTGTGACGTCATTAAACATACAAGAAATTGTAGACGTGGGTTAATTTTGACATAAAAAATATAAATACGCCATTAAAATTGAATAATTATAGACCTTAAAAAAGGGTCTTGGGCACAGCTGATAGGTCTTTGCCCTACCAGGGTTTTTCACTTCCCACTGAGTGGGAGTGGGAAGGAGATGAGTGCATGAATGCGTGAAATATGAAATCGGTTATACTTACTTCTTACTTCTACTCCTAGGTAGGCTTTTAGCCTGTCAGTCGGGTCAGCACACTTCTCCAGATTGTCCTCTCAAAGCTTCCTTCTTCCCTCAAATCCTCTATTTTTCCCAATCCATTTGCCTCTAGGATTTCTCCAGCTCCATCTTTCCATCTTTTCTTCGGTCTATCTCTAGATCTGCTACCTTCTAGTCTCCAGTTCTATCTTTTCTTTGCAATTCTCTCTTCATCCATTTTCCTAAGCTGTCTCTTGAGTTTCTCAAGCAAATAAGTCTTTTTACGTCACCGGCTAGCTAGGCCTGTCATGGCAACCCTCCTCTTTTATCCGGGCTTTGGACCGGCATGGGATTTAGATGTCATTCCCCCATGGCATAGTTTGATTATACAAATACCATAATAATCATCAGAACTAATACTCACGCATGAATATCCTTAATCTGACTACACGAAGATTTATAAACAGTATATTAGTCAGTTCAACTATAACAGACTACTAAGACTATGCACACATCATATCTTTGGTGAAAGAGATAAGGTCTAAACTTTTCATTTCCATCACTTGCTCCATTCACGGTGCCTATGGCTCACTGGTAAGACCTCGCCCAAGCACATGTTGGAATTAATATTCGCGAAATGTAGGTCGGCAGTGTCATGTAAACAGCGAAACATAAATACACGTAAATTTATGACCAGAGTGTCGTAATGGTACATCATCTTACTCTAGTCTAAGAACTTTACAAGTTGAGCCATTTTGCACTTGATGAAGGCCTATGGCATTGTCATGACTTATATCCCGTCTCAAGGACGAAACATCAAAAATAACATTTAATTATTCATGTTTAAAAGGCAAAGCATATGCATACATATGTGCACTCCCGTTTGTATGTATGCATGTGTGTGTGATTCACCATGGTCTTGGATCACGTGTTGGACTCGTGATTGTCAGCTATTACCCTTCCGGATGAGTGACCACCTCATATATGGCCGATCTATGGGTAATACAGTGACCTTACACGCACACACACACACAACTCCCCGCCCACGAAAGTTGGAGTAACGACTAGCAGCGCAGTGATACTGAAGTTATTTCAGCCCTGGGCGGAATTCGAACTCGGACTGCTGTAATAGCGGTTGCGAATGCTACCACTGCGCCGTCGAGTCATGTGTATGTGTATGTGCTTGTGTGTTAGTGCACGTGTGCGCATAATTGTGAGCTATTTACTTAAGTGCATTTGCCTAATAGTAATTTATAGGCTATACCCGATAAAACGGTCTCTGTAAACCCATTTATTACAATAGCACATGTCTTCTAAGGTATATGTAAAGAAGAATGAAAGAAGAGATAATGAGAGGGAAAAAGAGAAATAGAAAGATAGAGATGCAAAAAGTAAATAATTAGATATATATATAGTGAGACAGAGAGGTAATAAGAAATAGATATAGAGATAGTGATAAAGATAGAGATAGATTGATAGAGTTCTATAGTGAAATAGTAAGATAGTGGGAGGAAAATAGAAATAGAAAGATTGAGAGAACGAAAGATAGTGATAAAGAAAGATATAGGGAGATGAAGACAAATATTGAATGCAAAAAAAAAAAAGGATATAGTGTCAAAGTTATAAAAAAGAGGAAAAGCAATAAAAAGTGAAGAAAGAGAAGGAAAGACAAAGAGACAATTAGATAAATAAATACAGAGACAGAGGCAGGGATAGAGTAAAAATTGAGAGAAACAGAGACAGAGAAAGAAACGGAGACAGAGACATAGACAGAGACAGACAGAAACAGAGATAAGCTGTAAATTATTACGATAGAGATAATGAAGTTGTAAACTGATCAAATGAAAAGATAGAATAATAGCAAAATGATGAGATAATAACATAAAAACAAGAGAGATATAATTAGAGAACTAGATTAAATCCCCTCAGGAAAATACTATTTTACTCAGTGTTAGGTGATTATGGTAGGTGTATTAGTGCAAGTAATAAAAATCTTATTCAAAGAATTATATTAATTCATATATTTACCTTGTTTGAGAAGAAACTCCACGAGTGAATGTAAAGAGAAAAAGTGTACTATTGTGTGCTGGCGCAAAGAGCTGCTGCCTACTGGGCTAAAGTGGATTTGTTCAGACGGAAATATATGGCATGGGAGGAACAAGAAAGGTCTTGGAAAAGGTGAAAGAGTGAGGCAGAAACTATTTACAGGTAGAAATAATTCACTTTTACTAAAACGAGCACAGCGAAACGTGTTAAAGCAGCACTTAGACTAAATATAAATAACATAAGAACATAAGAACATAAGAATAAAGGAGACTGCAAGAGACCATAAGGCCTACACTAGGCAGCTCCGTATCCATCACCACCTGTCATCCCCATCCATAAAGTTGTCTAATCGTTTTTTAAAACAACTGATAGTTTCAGCGCTTACTACATGGTTACTAAGTAAATGGATAAATAGGTAAAGACTTAATATTTGCCTCCATTCACTCACAAGCCTGGAAGAAGAAGAAATCTGAGGCAAACAAATCTAAAAGGTTTCCTTTCTATTAGAAATAATTAGTCAGAAAGCCATTAATGGATTCCTTTTATCCTTTGCGGTCCTGTTGTTCCTTAAGTAATTTCTTTTACTGCTATATGTCGTAAATAAATTTGGTCGTTTGTGTGTGTGTGTGTGTGTGTGTGTGTGTGTGTGTGTGTGTGTGTGTGTGTGTGTGTGTGTGTGTGTGTGTGTGTGTGTGTGTGCTCCATGTATGTATAAGTTTGGTGTGATTAGGAACGTTTCCATGTACAGATACAGACAATTGCATAGATACATAAAAGAAAAGATCCGTGAATGTACATTTCACGTAAATGTACACAAGTAAAAGGTAAATGTATGTGCATTGCTATGTAACACATTTTCTAGCTCTATGCTCGTTATCTTAAGGTAACCTTTCACCACCATTTTCGTGACTGACTTTTCTTTATCTTTCTTTCCTCGGTTACATGTACATAAGGACCATTTTTGCTATCTCGTCCCCTTTGACATTGGCTTCAACCTCCTTCACTTCACTTCCACTCTTATTCTTTCATCTCCACTCCTCCTCTTGTTCTCATCTCGTACCTTCCTTAGATGCCTCGCTCTCTCGTACTCCGTTCCTCTTTTCCTTCAAGTTCTACATCTCATGTTCTTTCTCTTAGTCGTACTTCTCTGTTCCTAAGTTCTTCTCGAAGTTCTTCACATATGTCCTCTTCTTTCTTTTTTTGTCTCTCTTTCTCTCTTCCTTGGCTCTTCTTCCCTTTACTCCTCTCTTTTTTTAACATCCCTACTCCACATGTCTCTTCAGATATGTCTTCCTTCAAAATCTTACTTTTTTCACTTTTTCTTCTTCCTCTTCTCTTTGCGGTACAAGATTATCCACATTGATAGAAAAACCTTCAACCACAATACATCCATTCCTCCTCCTCCTTTTTCTGTTCTTCTTATCTCGATCAGGTCTTCCAACTCGAGGTTGACCTTGGACTGGGGACGGCCTTGGCGCCTCGGCTTCGATCTTGGCGGTGGTTGGTGCCACTTCCAGGAATCGAGGTCAGATATCAATCGAGCCGTGTCTGGTGGTCGGTGCGGACCTCAGCTGTCTACTTCATGTAGGATGCAGCCTCACCTGACGGCCTTCGATGGCCTAGACTTTCTTGGATGAAACACAAACACTTTCCTCCCATTCTTTTTCTTTTTCTTCCTCTTCTTCCTCTTCTTCCTCTTCTTCCTCTTCTTCTTCTTCTTCTTCTTGTTATTCTTCTTCTTCTTCTTCATCTAGTTGTTGTTGTTGTTGTTGTTGTTGATGTTGTTACTATGTTTACTCTTTTTACTCTTTCTACCCTTTTACTCTTTTTACTCTTTTACTCTTTTTATTCATTTTACTCTTTTTTTACTCTTACTATTTTTTACTTTTACTCTTTTTTACTCATTTTTACTCTTTTTTTTACTCTTTTTTACTTTTTTATTCTTTTTACTCTTTTTACTCTTTATACTCTTTTTACTCATTTTACTCTTTTTACTCTTTCCTCTTCTTTTTCCTCTTCTTTTTCCTCCTTTTTCCTCCTTTTTCTCCTTTTTCTTCTTTTTCTTCTTTTTCTTCTTTTTCTTCTTTTTCTTCTTTTTCTTTTTCTTTTTCTTCTTCTTTTTCTAATTATTTTTTAAGATAATTTTTCTAATTCTTTTTCTAATTCTTTTTCTTCTCCTTTTTCTGCTCCTTTTTCTTCTACTTTTTCTTCTCCTTTTTCTTCTTTTTCTTCTTTTTCTTCTTCCCTTTCTTCCTCTTTTTCTTTTTCTTCTTCTTTTTCTTCTTTTTCTTCTTTTTCTTCTTTCTCTTCTTTTTCTTCTCTTTCTTCTTTTTCTTCTTTTTCTTCTTCTTTTTCTTCTTTTCCTTCTTTTGCTTCTTTTTCTTCTTCTTCTTTTTCTTCTTTTTCTTCTTCTTTTTCTTCTTTTCCTTCTTTTCCTTCTTCTTTTCCTTCTTTTCCTTCTAATTTTTTTTTCTTCTTCTTCTTCTTCTTCTTCTTCTTCTTCTTCTTCTTCTTCTTCTTCTTCTTCTTCTTCTTCTTCTTCTTCTTCTTCTTCTTCTTCTTCTTCCTCTTCTTCCTCTTCCTCTTCTTCCTCTTCTTTCTCCTCTTCCTCTTTTTTCTCTTTTTCTTCTTTTCCTCCTCTTCTTCTTTTTCTCCTCTTCTTCTTTTTCTCCCCTTCTTCTTTTTCTCCTCCTCATTCTTCTCCTCCTCTTCTTCATTTTTCTTTAAAAAACAACACGATTTTTGATAGACCTTTGTTTCTGTTTACAAAGGTCCTACTAAAATCCTACTAAGACCTTCACAGTCTTGTTAATACTTCCACTTCCTCCTCGTGAAGTCACTCCCAAATCTCCCGAATGAATCTTCTCCTTAGACGACCCTTAACTCCTCCCCATTCCTCGTCCCCCTCCCCCCACTCCCTGCTCCCTCCCCCCACTCCCTTATCCCTCCCCCCAATCCCTTATCCCCCTCCCCCCACTCCCTGCTCCCCTCCTCCCACTCCCTGACCCCCTCCTCCCCACTCCCTTACCCCTCCCTCCACTCCCTGCCCCTCTCCTCCCACTCGCTTACCCCCTCCCCCTCCCTGCCCCCCTCCCCACTCCCCTGCCCCCCTCCTCCCCTCCCTGCCCCCCTCCCTCCACTCCCTGCCTCCTTCCCCCCACTCCCTTACCCCTCCCCCCACTCCCTGCCCCACTCCCCCACTCCTGCCCCCCTCCTCCCACTCCCTGCCCTCCCTCCCTCCAATAGCATCTCAGCTTCGTCCCTCGTTGATGTTCCTCATCTCCTTATCGCTTCACAAAGACTCTGACGTGTTCTTCAGTAGTCGGGCATGGCCGATCTCCTCTCTCCTTCGCACCGACAAGGGTAGGGTCTTCAAGTTGCTCCCGGGCCAGCGCTTCTGCCTAGGATCGCATTACTTTGATCCTGCACGAGATGACTCTTGTCCATGCGAGCTGGACTC
>NC_134778.1:4231132-4233632 GCF_046742065.1 Oratosquilla oratoria
CAAATAGACAAATGAATAATATATTAGTAAAGTGATAACTTGATAAGTTAATCGATCAATTTCTAAATAAATATGTAACTGAATGAATACGTAAATGTTTAGGCGAATAACCAATTGAATAAATTAATAAACAAATGAATATAAACAAGACGAAATAAAGAAGTAAGAAAGAGATAGAATGGAATAAAATAAATCTAAGGAAAAAAAGAGGAAAACACGAGCAAACTTTTGTAAAAAAAAAAAAAAAAAAAAAAGGTGGTCTGAATTCACAAAGGGGCTTCTCAACTGAACCGAACTCTGACCCAAAAGAATTTGAGGACGTCACAACACCAAGGAATAAATAACAATTTTGCTCCAAAGCGGGTTTACACCAGCTCAATAAAATCGTCTGGCGACAGATGGAATAAACGAGTATACATACATATACCAAAGGCTTTTTCTCTCTTACAAGGGAGGTAACCAAAAAACAAAGGCATAGAAACCACTCCCACCTATTACATCCCCTACATACTCCACTCCCTTCCACCCTCTTCCCTCCGACTCGTCATGGTACCTCCTGGATGACGGGTCATCCCTGCATCTTGGAATAAACCGGTATATATACAGTACATACATACATACATACATACATACATACATACATACATACATACATACATACATACATACATACATACATACATACATACATACATATATACATACATATAACAAAGGTTTTTTCCCCATTACAAGGGAGGTAGCCAAAAAACAAAGGCATAGAAACCACTCCTATTCATTTCATCCCCTACATACTCCACTCCCCTCCACCCTCTTCACTCCCTCTCATCTTGGCACCTCCTGGATGATGGGTCATTACTGCATCTTGTACACTGCCCTGGTTTAGAAGCAGTTTCGCAAGACACAGCAGGATGAAAAAGTAAAATGAATAAAAACACATCGATAAGCTAGACGATGCAGGAAAGAGAGAGATTTCAAAACTTGATGTGAGATTTCTTTTTGTTTGATGAAATCGCCGTTCGACAGATGGGATAAACAAACTATTTTCGTTGCTAAGGTTGTCTTGTTAATCTCTGGAGTAGAATGAATGGTAAAACAATTGGGGTAAATAACGTCCAAAAATGGACACGACATTGTTAAATAATTTCTTATAAGAAGGAAATGGAGAAGAAGGAAGAGGGTTGGAAGAGAGGAATTAAGAGGAGAAGAAAGATAAGGAAGAGAAATAAGAGGAAGAGGGGGAGGAGGAAGAGAGGGAGGAAGAGTAGGAGGTGAGGGAGGGGCTAAGAAAAAGAAGAGGAGAAAGAGGAAGAAGAAATTTGCGAGAAGGAGGGGAAGAAGGAGGAGAACGAATAGAAAGAGGAGGAGGAAGAGCACGAGAAATAGGAAGAGGAAGAGAAGGAGAAAGAAGAAGAAGGCAACGAGGAAAAAGAGCATGAAGAGAACTTTTATGTCAAAGAGAAAATTTGTTTACAAATTCCCCCATCGTTCCTCGCTGAGGTCGAGAGAACTCTGGGAGTGTGGGGAGGGGGTGGATCGTCGAAGTCGACGCTATTTCTCACCATGAGCGATTGGCGTTGAGGGCTTCCCTTCGCCCGTATCGGGGTCAGGGCTCCGCTCGACGCCATCCATCACGGGCGTCAGGCGAGTTTTGTCTTTTCTCCGGACTGAAACAGACCTGAATGGTAAAAGGCACTCTGCGATAAGCGCCCGCTTGACATGGGTAAATAGATGGACGGAAACGGAAGTAAATGAACAAGTGAATAGTTAGGTAGAGAAATGTATCATTCAATAATTAGAAATAAGGAAATAAAGAAATGGACAAACAAATACCCAAAACATAATCATGATACCTTACACACACACACACACACACACACACACACACACACACACACACACACACACACACACACACACACACACACACACACACACACACACACACACACACACACACACACACACACACACACACACACACACACACACACACACACACACACACACACACACATACACATAACACACACACACACACACACACACACACACACACACACACACACACACACACACACACACACACACACACACACACACACACACACACACACACGGCCCGGTGGCGGATTGGTAAGGCACTGGCCTCACAAGCCGGAGAACCGGGGTTCGATTTCCCGGCCGGGCGGAGACAAGTTGGGTTTGTCTCCTTTCACGTGTAGCCCCTGTTCACCTAGCAGCGAGTAGGTACGCGTCGTTAGTCAAGGAGTTGTGACCTTGCATTCCCGGTGTGTGGAGTGTGAGTGGTCTCAGACCTACCCAGAGATCTGCTAATAATGAGCTCTGAGCTCACTGCCGTAGGGTGGTGTCTGGCTGTCTCGAAAAGAGGCTGCAGCAGATCCGAGGTGAATACACACACACACACACACACATATATATATATATATACATATATATATATATATATATATATATATATATATATATATATGTGTGT
>NC_134778.1:4238632-4246132 GCF_046742065.1 Oratosquilla oratoria
CACACACACACACACACACACACACACACACACACACACACACACACACACATACATATATATATATATATATTTAAATGCGTGTGTGTGTCAGTGCATATACGTAAATCAACTAGTAATATAAAAAAAATCTTAAATTATCAATTCAGAAACAGCTTTGTCCATTATCAAATTTCATTTCCTCATTTTAAAGGGTTTGAAATTTCAATTCATTCACCACTGACCATCGAACCTCGGTTTGTTGTCCCACCCATTGTACGTCCTTGTGTAAAGATTATATCTGAACTCTGGACCAAATAAGAAGCAAGGCAGAACAACACAGCCTCGACAGCACAGCCGAACGTGGTTTACCCCCTCTGTGTCCTTATCCGGTGACAACTTTCCCTCTCTTCACTTCCGCTTACTATAAATTACAAGTCTCTGTCCCATACTGTGATATAGGTGTAATTACTGTCTTGTACGATTTTCTCTTTGCGTTTATGACCTAAGTGTAGTTTTCTGTTAACACGTTGCGTCCTATCCGGACATTCACTTGCTAACTTTGCACTACATATCACCGTTGATGCGCTTCTATTAATTTCCATCTGGAACCCTTAATACTTAAAGCTCAGCACTTCCTCATTACGTTTTCTCACATTTACTTTAAGCCTTTAACCCTTCCCAATCCAACTGAAGGCATACACGTACTGATCCCCTATTCATTTAGTTGTAGGTTCGAATCCTGCAGTCCTCTCCGATTCACAGCACTGACTGCTACGGCCACAGTATTCCAGACACATGGGACAAATGTGGCGGATTCTGTCGTAGCTACGCGCCTCCTGCCGTAGGTTCCCGAACTCTGACACTAGGTGTCTCATTCTCTCCTCTGATTCAACCACAATCGCAGTGTCATTCACAAGCAACGACTAGCTTATATCTCTCTTCCTTCCTATCTCATTCCATAGCATGGATACACATGGATATATATATATATGTATATATATATATATATATATATATATATATATATATATATACAGTATATTCGCAAAAGTGGGCAGTAATTCTTCTTTTATATATGTTGAATTAAATTTGACCACAGCTTGGGCTAGAATCAACTTCTTGTTGATAGGCTCAATTTTTCTAATCAAAGATCTCAGTGTATTCGTAAAAGTGGGCAGTAATTCTTCTTTTATACATGTTGAATTAAATTTGACCACAGCTTGGGCTAGAATCAACTTCTTGTTGATAGGCTCAATATTTCTAATCAAAGATCTCGGCTCACTGGGGAGGCGGAATAAAATGCTACCGTGCAACCTTTCGCTCTTCTAGAGGATTTTCAAGTACAAGATATATTTGGTACAAAGCTTTTACGGGTTAAATACAAACTAAAGTAGTAATTAGGAGAGGTTACAATAAATGTGGGGAAGATTTTGTCCGCTGGTTGACTCAGCAGGAATCTGTCCCTTGTTCTTCTGGTGTTGCTTGTTGAGTGGGTCTTATGTCCGGGGGCTGACTTGGTGATATTCTGTCCGTTCTTCTTTTGGAGTTGTATGTGGTGGTGACTGAGTGTCCATGTAGAGTTACCAAAGCCATTGAAATAATTCCATTTTGTATATTCATGGTGTGGGCTTTTTCCTTGATATAAAGGGCTTCTAGAATCTCCTACCGGTGGCTGTCTTTGGCAGAGTCGAGGATACGAGTGTTGTCGACTAAGATTTCCCTGGACAAAAGGGTAGAGTGTGTATCTGAATTTTTTTTTCTTTGGGGCTCCGTTCTGTAAATGGTGTGTGAGGCTCCGGGAAAGAGAAGTTGTCGTCATTCCTATACAGGAAGAAGTACGAAGCTTACAGTCTTCGTGCGGGTAGATAAATTTGTAAACGATTTTACTTCTTTTCAGGGGGTTTTGGGCACGGAAAGGGTTACTTTTTAGGATGAAGTTAGAAGTTTTGAGGTTTTTATAGAAAATACGAAGCTCCAACTTGTTCTCAGGGTCTATGGGACGGGTTTCACGTTCAACCATTTCCCTCAAGACTTTCATCGGTACGGTATGCTGTACTCATGAAAGATCTATAATGCAGAAGGATTGGGGGGCGTTTCCCAGGGCGGGGGTTATGACATCTCAAATAAGTGTTCATCTTCTGCATGGTGATAGACTGGACGCCCTTGTTGGAAAATCAATTATTCACTAGGACTTGCTGTAGGCGTTGAAGCTTTTGATGGAGTAGGGGCCAAGTAGAACAATGGGTGAAGGCTCTATTGACGTAAGAGCAGATGACACTTCTTTTATAAGAGGTGAGACATTCGCCTTCATTTGTTTCTTTGACGTAAACTGAAGTCACGAATTTGCTATCAATTAGCTTTACAAACACGTCTTAGAAGGGTAAGGACCAACATCATGAAACTCGAGAGTGAAATTAAGGCAAGAGCTACTAATAAACGCGTCACGTAAATCCTGGAGATGTTTCCGGTCTCTAACCTTCACAAAAATGTCGTCCACATATCTACTGTAATTACAAGGACAAAGATGGGGAGAAAAAGAACTCTTCTCTTCAACATACACATGTAAAAGTTGGTCAAGAGGACCCAAAGTGGGGACCCCATCGTTACACCGTCCACCTGCCTATACATTTCTCCATCTAGTCCACGAAATATATATATATATATATATATATACATATATATATATATATATATAATATATAATATATATATAAATATATATATAAATATATATATATATACATATAAATACATATATATATACATATATATACATATATATATACATTTTTTTGAAAGACCTATGTTAAATTGAGCAAGAACCCTCTAGAAAATGTTAATAGTGAATTAATAAGAAGCTTAAAACAATTTTAAAAGGTAACGACGAACTGATAAAAATAAAATGTGTTACTGTATCTCCGTCACTTCCATACATGTATGGTCTAATTAAAACTCATAAAGTTAATAATCCAGTTAGGCCTATTACTTGTTCTATTGGGTCTTGCACATATAAGTTGTCAAAATGGTTAGTGTCTCTTCTTAGTCCTCTTGTTGGGACAATTTCCCACTCTCATATCAAAGATAATGTTGACTTAACCAAAAAGCTGCTTGGACATAATATCACATTTGATTTTAAGTTGGTTAGTTTCGATTTTAAAAGTTTATTCACCCGAGTCCCGGTTTTAGATTTGTTAGGATTTCTAGAAAAAGAATTAAAGAAACATGACATTACACTCCCTGCTCATACTATTATTAGGTTAATCAAATTATGTGTAATAGACTCTAAGTTTGAATTTAATGGAAACTTTTATACTCAAACATTTGGTATGGCCATGGGGAACTGTTTGTTTCCAATTCTTAGCAATTTGTATGTATAGAGTTTTTGAAAGAGAGATATTACCAAACATTCTTCCAATTAATGCAGTTTGGTACAGGTATGTTGACGACATATTATGCATTTGGCCTAATGATCAACATTTGGATACTTTTTTGTCAGATTTAAATGATTTGGTGCATTCCATTAAATTCACAGTAGAGGTTGAAGAAAATAATATGTTACCATTTTTAGATGTAAATATTTACCGATGTGGTAGATACTTTAAATTTGACGTTTACAGGAAGCCGACCAATGTCCTCTCGTACATTCATTTTTACTCGTATCACAGTCAAAAATCCAAGTTGTCAGTTATTTCTTCAATGTTCCTGAGAGCTTATAGAATTTGTTCCCCTGAGTTCTTGGATCAAGAAATACAATTCATCTATGACATTGGAGAAAATTTAAAATATCCAAAACATCTTATTGATAAGACAAAAATCAAAGCTAAGAAATGTTTTCTTAATACGTCGCAGGTCAAACCATTTAATTATAAAAATATGTTAACAATTCCGTACCACGAAAATTTAATCCATCTTCCTAGCATTTTTGAAAAATTTGGTATCCAGATAGTATTCAAAAATAATAATAACATTAAGAGTCTGTTAATTAAAAATTCTCCAAGAAGTAAAGAAGGATGTATTTATAATATACCATGTAAAAACTGTGATTTTATTTATATAGGCCAAACAGGCAAAGGCTTAGAAAAAAGAATAGGCCAACATAAATATAGTATTAGAACGGGGCAAGTGTCCAGTGGATTATTTGTCCACCAAAGGGATTATGGTCATAATATTGACTGGGGAAATTCTAAAATTATTACTTCTTGTAATAATATTATAGAAAGAAATATTATTGAATCTTGTTTTATAAAAAGAAATTTTGGAACTAACATGAACTTGAGTTTGGGTTTATTTAAATTGGACAATTTTATTATTGACAAAATTGTGTGTGATAAAATGTAACATGGGACCTCTCCGAGTATCCTTGTCTTCTTATGTATTTATTGTTTCTTTCTGTAATGCTTTTTTGTACCTTTGAAAATGTCTAAATAGACGAAAACGTTCGGTATCTGTTTTTTTTTTTTCAATTTCCCGGTGGTTTCTGCAAAAATATTTTATCACGTGTGTTTTGTGATTTCTTTGCATATATATACATATATATATACATATATATATATATATATATACATATATATGATATATACTGTATATACATATATATATATGTATATATATATACATATATATATATGTATATATATACATATATATAAATATATATATATACATATATATACATATACAAATATACATATATATACATATACATATATGTACATATATATATATATATATATATATATATATATATATATATTGCAAAAATAATCACAATAACGCGTGACAAAAAGATATTGCAGAAACCACAGGGAAATTAAAGTCGGAATACTGAACGTTTTCGTCTATTACGACATCCTCAGAGTACAAAGAAAGAAAAAATAGAGCATAATATTTATACAGAAGAAAGAAAACTGGGAGAGGTCATAGCCACATAAAACCTTCGGACATTATACATACAACACATTCAATTACAAATGGAAATGTTAATGTTAATAAAAATACTTATACATTCATATACACATAGAAATAAGAATAAGAAAAAAATTAAATAAAAATAAAAAGAACAAAAACCATGTGGCCGAAAGGTCCATAGGACAATTGGTACAATTAGGAAACTAGATACTGCTTTACTATCCTACGATATTGTTAAACCAAAACACAAGTAATATTATTATCCAATTGTACAAAAAAAATATATATATTTAACAGAAATACGAAAACTGGAAAGGTTATGCCACATAAAACTTTCGGACGTTATACATACATACACACTCATATACACAGAAATATTAATGGTAACAGTAAATGAAAAATACATACATAATCATATACACATGGAAATAATAATGGTAATAGTAAAACAAACAAAAAATACAAAAGAACAAAACCTTGTGGCTGAAAGGTCCACAGGACATTTGGTACCATTAGGAAATTTGGTACTGTTTTACTATCCTATTAATTATAAAATTGTCTAGTTTAAATAAACCTAAACTCAAGTTAAAATTATTATCAAAATTGTTCTTTATGAAACAGGATTAATTGATGTTCCTATCTAAAGCTGAATTACAATCAACAATTTTCTTAACGTTGTCCCAGTCAATGTTGTGGTTTGTGTCTCTAACATGGACAAAAACCCCACTGGACATTTGGCCCGTCCTTATACTGTACTTATGTTGTTTCATCCTAATATTCAATTCTTTACCTGTTTGGCCAATATAACAGGAGCTACAGTTTTTACAGGGAATACTATAAACACATCCTACATTATTACAAGGGGAATTTTTAATAAGGAGTTCTTTGATGGTACTGTTTTTGAAAATAACATTAATATTAAACTCCTTAAGGATGCGAGGAAGTCTTACAAGATTATCATGAAATGGAATAACTAAAAGATTTTTCTTACAAAAAGTATCTTTTTGGTTGTATTGAAATAAGACTTCCTGGCCCTATGTTGTGCTTTATCTATAACATATTTTGGATATTTCAAACCCGATGCAATGTCATATATTTTTCCTATTTCTTGGTCTAAAATTCTGGACTACAAATTCTATAAGCTCTTAAAAACATGGATGAAAATACAGAAACCTTAGTATTAATATGATGTGTAGAATAGAAATGAACATATGACAAAACATTGGTTGGTTTCTTAAAAATGTCAAACCTAAAACATCTCTCTTTTCTAATAATAGAAACATCTAAAAATGGCAATTTGTTACCTTGTTCAACCTCAATTTTAAATTTAATAGAAGGCACTAAGTCATTTAAACTAATAAGAAAATTGTCCAAATTAATATCAGTAGGCCAAATTCATAAAATGTCATCGACATATCGATACCAGATGACTTTACGGGGGAGAATACAAGGTAACAATTCCCTTTCAAAGAACTCCATATACAAATTGCTTAAAACTGGGGATAAGGGGTTTCCCATAGCCATGCCAAATTTTTGAACATAAAATTCACCATTAAAAACAAATTTAGAGTTAACCACACAAAGTTTAATCAAATCGATAATAATGTCTACAGGTAGGGGTAAGTTATGTGAAAGCTCTTTTCTTAGAAATTCAAGCAAATCAAAAACAGGAACACGTGTAAATAAAGAATTAACATCAAAACTAACTAACTTGAAATCATAAGTAAGGTCTAGACTATTAAGTTTGCTGATTAAATCTTCGTTGTTCTTAATGTGAGAATGAGAAATGGATCCAACAAGGGGGCTCAGAATGGACACTAGCCATTTAGATAATTTATAAGAAATGGAGCCAGTAGAGCTGATTATAGGCCTAATAGGATGACCAGGTTTATGGGTTTTAATCAACCCGTACATGTATGGTAAGGAAGGTGGCAAAGTAGAAAACTGTTTAATGAGTAAGTCATTCCCTTTCAAAAACTTTTTAAGATTCTTATTAAATTCTGTATTAACTGACTCAAGTGGATCCTTTCGGAGCTTAGAATACGTGACTTCATCATTCAACAAGTCTTTCACTTTGTCAACATAATCAGCTTTGTTCAAAATAACCAAACAATTACTTTTGTCTGCTTTAGTGATATGTAAATCTTTATCATTTTTCAATTCTTTGAAAGCAAGTGAGAAACGTCTGGGACAATTTGGGATGCTAGGTGTTGTTAGTGAACTGTATACGAGTCCTTTGCAAATATTAAGATCTTGCACAGGAACATCACCATATTTTTCTAAATTACAAAAACCTTTTGCTACATCCACATAATCAATATGTTGGTTAGCAAAGCTGAGACCATAACCTAAAGCACACTTCACATCACTACTTAAAGGTTTGTCTGATAGATTGATCATGAAGTTAGAGTTGGCATGTTTACTCCAATCACTATTTGCAATGAGATTAGTAAGTTTCTTTTTAAGTTTATGGCTAAGTTTCTTGCAAACACTTCTCATCTTACCGTAACAAAAATCAAGAAGTCTAGGTTTCCATGTTTCAGGGATGGCTTGATGGAAACTTTGTCTCGCAGATTTGCAAATCTTGAAGAGTTCTCGAACTTCAAACCT
>NC_134778.1:4258632-4271132 GCF_046742065.1 Oratosquilla oratoria
ATATTTCGATCACGGACTGTGATCCTCTTCAGTGGAATACATAAAGGTAGAGCAAAAGGCATGTCTTATATACAATAAAAGTAAGGGACAAGGGTAGGACTCAGGTAGCGTCTAGTACTTTGCGGGGCAGGTCACCCGCCTTCACCAACGATGGTAACAATTTGTTGACTGCCCAGGTGGTAATGCAGTCAGGTGACCACTGTCCATATGATATATTAAAATTTGGAAATTTATTAATCAGGGATGATTCTATTATTTTTCTTTTAAAACTGCATTTTGAATTAAAAATAATCTTTGCCTCATTCCAATCTATATGATGGCCTTCCTTGTCTACATGTTGGAAGACAGCGGAATTATGTTGTGCGTATTTAATTGAATTTTTATGTTCTTGCATCCTAGTATATAAATCTCTACCTGTTTGTCCCCAATATACATTGTTACAATCAGAGCAAGGGAGTTTATACACACCTTGATATATTTCTTCTCTGGGTCTTTGATGTACATTGACTATTTTCTTAAACAAATTGATTGGTTTCTAAATAGAGCCCTAAGTAAAGCCAAAACTAGTTACTTTGGATCCACTTCCCATTCCAGTAAGAACTTCAGTTGGGACAAAAACTGTATTAAATTGCCTTATAATAGGTCCTTAAATGACATTTCCCAATTTCTTCCACAGGAAGATATTAAAATTGTTTTTAGTTATCCCAATAATTTGTTTAAGAAAATAGTCAATGTACATCAAAGACCCAGAGAAGAAATATATCAAGGTGTGTATAAACTCCCTTGCTCTGATTGTAACAATGTATATTGGGGACAAACAGGTAGAGATTTATATACTAGGATGCAAGAACATAAAAATTCAATTAAATACGCACAACATAATTCCGCTGTCTTCCAACATGTAGACAAGGAAGGCCATCATATAGATTGGAATGAGGCAAAGATTATTTTTAATTCAAAATGCAGTTTTAAAAGAAAAATAATAGAATCATCCCTGATTAATAAATTTCCAAATTTTAATATATCATATGGACAGTGGTCACCTGACTGCATTACCACCTGGGCAGTCAACAAATTGTTACCATCGTTGGTGAAGGCGGGTGACCTGCCCCGCAAAGTACTAGACGCTACCTGAGTCCTACCCTTGTCCCTTACTTTTATTGTATATAAGACATGCCTTTTGCTCTACCTTTCTGTATTCCACTGAAGAGGATCACAGTCCGTGATCGAAATATATGGAATTCATTTATTTTCATTTCTTCTTATCCAACACAGTGGGTTTTTGTTGAATATATACATATATGTATGTATATATATATATATACATATATATATATATATATATACACATATATATGTATATATATATATATATATATACAGTATATATAGATGACAGAAGAAGTGCTGGGGATGATGTACATAGTAATCACTCAATTCATAACGATAGTGCATATACTGTGCTCGCGTATACATTATATATTATTACGAAAGATATATAAAAAACGTTCTTGATTTATTTCAAATCTAATCTAACCTATCCTAAATTATACTAACCTAAGTTAACCTAACCTAAACCAACCTAACCTAACCTAAACTAAACTAAACTAAACTAAACTAAACTAAACTAAACTAAACTAAACTAAACTAAACTAAGCTAAACTAAACTAAACTAATCTAACTCAAACTCGCCTAGTCTAGCCTAAACTAACCTAATCTAACTTAACCTACCCTAATCTAACCTATCCTAACGCTAGGAGTAGTAAAACAAAGTAAAATTTAGTAAACGAGAAATTAGAATAAAGAGAAATGACATGGAACGCGTGACGATGGGTGAAGGGAAAATGAAGTAAAGGTCATATCACACACTGTAACAACGACGAAGAAATTAACCTTACAGTCTTTATTAAATTCGGATACTAGAATACATAAATCAGGAGTTAAAGATTAACGACTTGGGGATTAAATGGAACAGAAATGAGTTTAGTGGTGCTGCTAGTGGTATGGGCACTGGTTGAGAGAGAAGGCACGTATGATGTGGTATGAGTGGTATGCTGAGTGGTATGGGTGGTGATGATGGTGATGATGATGATGATGGCGGTGGAGGTGGTGGTGGTGGTGGTGGTGGTGGTGGTGGTGCTGCTGCTGCTGCTGCTGCTGCTGCTGCTGCTGCTGATGATGATGATGATGATGATGATGATGATGATAACGATGACGATGACGATGACGATGACGATGACGATGACGATGACGATGACGATGACGATGACGATGACGATGACGATGACGATGACGATGACGATGACGATGACGATGACGATGACTATGGCTATGACGATGATGATGACAACGACGACGACGACGACGACGACGACGACGACGGGTATGATATTGATCATAATGATTGTACATTCCGTTACAATGTACATAAACTCTCCAGAATCTACCGAACACGAAATAACCAATGACCACATGAGACCTCGTAGGAGCGGCCGGGGCCCAAGAGGGGGCCGGGGGTTGGTCCGGGCTCAGAATCGTCCTGTCAGCACTCCGGGAAGGGGCTTCCTCCTGGGGTCCCGGAAGGAGGTGTGCTGGCAGCCGGGAAGTGCGTGTCAGCATCTGGGAGTGCCGTGTCAGGCGGCAATGAACCAAATGCATTAGAGTTGGAAAGGGAGGAGCGCTGAAGGCCTAAAGGGGAAAGGGTAATGTTGTTCATTCAAGCTACTTGATTAAAGGACGAGGTTGGTCCTCGAGTGAATGAAATTAGTTGGGGATAATAGATAAATGTATAAAAGATAGATAAACAAAAAAGCTAGATAAGTAAATACGTCGATAAATAAGTAAATAAAAAAATATATAGATACATACATATATATATATATATATACATATATATATATATATATATATATGTATATATATATATATATATTTGTACATAAGTAAATTAATAATTGAATAATAAAATGAATGAATAAATGAATAGATAAACAAGTAAGTAAATAAATGAACATATAAATAGATAGGCAAATAAGTGTATAAGTTAACAGATAAGAATAATTTAATAGAAATAAACTGATTATTAAATATACAAACAAGTAGATTAAGAGATGTATGAATCAACAAATGAATAAATAATTAAATATACAAATGAATTAAGAGAGAAAAAGAAAGAACGGAATAAGAAAAACAAGTAAATAAGACAAAGTAGAATAATATAAAATAGAACGAAATATTATCGTGATATTTTAGCTCTCACGACAAAAGTCTCATTTCTCAATCACATCGAGGAAGATGCTCAAAGAGCTAATTACGAGAAGTAGAAGATACGCAGAAGATGAAAGGTGTGGCGTGAAGATGATTCCTGTGAGTCAATCAAGATGAAAGTCGCGTGGGCATAGGTAGTTCGAAAATGCAAACCCTCTGATTCTTTTGCACGCTTGCGAAAGCACACACGCGCACATGCACGCACGCATACGCACACATAAGGAGGTCTGGGTTCGAATCCCGCCCAAGGCTGAAATAATTGCAGTATCGCTGGACCGCGGGTTGTTACTCCAACTCTCGTGGGCGAGGAGTTGGGTGTGTGTGTGTGCGTGTAAGGTCACAGTATTACCCATAGATCGGTCATATACGAGGTCTGAGCTCTCTTCCGGGAGGGAAATAGCTGTCGATCACCAGTTCAACACATGATCCAAAGACCATGGTGGTGAGAGACCATGGTGAACATACACACGTATACACACATACACACAAACATACATACACGGACGCACACACAAACACGCACACAGACTCACAAACACACAAACATACACACACACACACATACGCACAGAGACATAAAGAAGAGAGGGAGAGAAAAAGAGAAGTGGAGAAGGAGAGACCGAAAGACGCAAGAAACGAGAGACAAGAGGGAGGGGAGAGGAGAAGAGGAAAGAAACAGGAAAAATGAATTCATCTACTGATGGTTTGAACTTCCCAGACGAACTGTCCCTCCACTGGCTACTGGAATATTGATGAAGATCGACCCTCTCTTGGCTACAAAACATGACTGTATGATTTCGAACGTGGTGTCTTCCTCACACCTGACTGAGATCTCGATAGCAGAGAGTCATCAACAAGAAGTTACCTGATGTGTCATAATTGGCCTTGCCGACATTAGGAAACGTTCCTTATGGCGTTCCCTCATATGTCGTTGGCAAACCTATTCTATATTGGTGAGATTTAGAGGCATTCGCTTGTCCATGTTGCTGGTCAACAGAGTGGGTCCTACGTCAGTTATATTCGTGGATGTAGAGATGGAGATGGAAATGGAGATGTAAATGGAAGGTAGAAACGTAGATAGAAACATGGTCAGAAAAATAAGTTGATGGATATACAAGTAGAAAGATGAAGACGAAGAGAGAGAGAGAGAGAGAGAGAGAGAGAGAGAGAGAGAGAGAGAGAGAGAGAGAGAGAGAGAGAGAGAGAGAGAGAGAGAGAGAGAGAGAGAGAGGGGGGGGGAGGGAGAGAGGGAGGGAGGGAGGGAGAGAGGGAGAGAGGGAGAGAGGGAGAGAGGGAGAGAGGGAGAGAGAGAGGGACAGAGATTAGAGAGGGAGAGAGGGAGAGAGGGAGAGAGGGAGAGAGGGAGAGAGGGAGAGAGGGAGAGGGGAGAGGGAGAGAGAGGAGAGGGAGAGAGAGAGGGGGAGAGGGGGGAGGGGGAGAGAGAGAGGGGGGAGAGAGAGACAGGAGGAGAGAGGAGGAGAGAGGGGAGGAGGGGAGGAGGGGGAGAGGGGGAGAGGGGAGAGGGAGAGACAGGGAGAGGGAGAGGTGTAAAGAAGAAAATGAAAGAGGGAGGGAGAGAGAGGGAGAGCGAAAGAGTGAAAGAGAGACAGAGAGGCAAAAGATATTGTAAAGAGAGGAGAGGAATAGAGAATTACCAAACATAATTCACTAAATAATATTTTATTAATAACGTCTCTTTTTACGATAGCTCATATTAAATCTTTAAGCAATTAGGAACAGAGATGCATTGTGTATATTCAGGAATAACGAGCAGCGTAAAATATGGATAATCTGATAAGAAATAAAGTTTAAAGCTATAAGACGTAAGATGTAACAGGAACTAAACAAAGTATCAGACTGACAAAGTCAAAGAGACAGAGAGAGACAGAGACAGAGATATAAAACCAGAAAGAGGCACGAAATAAACGTGAATGCAGCTAATTATGTTTTTTTCTTTGAAGTGTCTGAAGTCAAGTAAGCATAAAAAGGCGTATATTGACACACATCAGCGAGCTAACTTGTTTAATAACACACAAACAGCCACATTCGCATTCTTACGCCCTCTTTCACGCAAACACCTATTCGTATGCGCGCTTGCAATGGAGCAAGAAGTCTGACACAATTCTTGTAAGAACACAGATCTACAAGGACACGTTGGCAATGAGTGCACATACATGCGTGCACACATATGCACACACGTACATACACACACACACACACACACACACACACACACACACACACACACACACACACACACACACACACACACGCACACGCACACGCACAAAATACACGTGTACATACAAACGATCACACACACACACACACGCACACGCACACGCACACACAAACGCACACGCACACACACACACACACACACACACACACACACACACACACACACACACACACACACACACACACACACACACACACACACACACACACACACACACACACACACACACACACACACACTTATATACACATAACGGAGGAGCGAATAGGAAAGTCAACATGATAATGATATTTAGATCAGAGAAAGAAAAGGAAAGGAGAGGATTTGCTGAAATAGTCATAGTAAAACACTGAAAAAATAAAACTGATCGAAATATATTAAGAATTATTGCTTTTCACCTATAAGTGGCGACCTTGCTCCAGGATCTCGTGCCTGTAGCCGAAGCCATCACGTTTACCCTACTCGCTTGCATTGCTGGGACAGGTAACATTCACTGCTGGGAATAGGATAGGATTGCGGGATTCGAACTCAGGACCAAATAAATACGATTATGGCCCTAGCGCTTATATGGAAGAAGTTGGATGCAATTATAATTCAGGCCAAGACCATAAACTAATTTAAGGCAAAGTTTGGTGAATGGGGACAAAGAAAGAGGACCTCGAGGTCACAGTTCGAACCCCGTGTACTAAAACTAAGTAAATACACACACGTACGCACGCACGGAGTGTATGAAGACATTAATACAATCCGGCTTAAGTGAGCGAGGTCCTTTGAGATCAAAGACCTCATTGCCAAGGCAGAGCGCAAATGGAAGCCGCTTTCTCAATTAACCCTCTTGTCCTGGTCATACATCAGGTCGACCAAATCTGTATCGAGTTTCTGGTTTCGTATATTTATCTTATAGGTTATAATTTCTTCTATATTCAGCAAAATAATAAATTGCTAAATAGGCAAGGAATTAAAAAGGGAAATAAATTAGAAAATAATACAAAAATAATATAGAAATACACCAGGGCGACCAAATCTATATTGAGTTTCTGATTTCGTATATTCGTCTTTTAGGTTAGAATTTCTTTTATGTGATCTCACACGGTGTTGATTTTCTCAATTTCTTTTATATTCAGCAAAATAATAAATTGATAAATAGGCAAGGAAATAAACAGGAATATAAATGAAAAAATAATATAAAAATGGTAGGTAAATACATCGGGTGACCAAATCTGCATCGAATTTCTGGTTTCGGATGATCATCTTATAAATTGGATTTTTTTCTAAATTCAGCAAAAGAAAAAAATGATAAATAGGTAAGGAAATAAACAGGAAAATAAGTTAAAAGCTGATATAGGAATAGATTAGCAAGTGAATACACAAATTAATATAAGTAACAAACAATAGGCCAGTTAGTAAATGTTTAGATCAATTAATAAGCACTTAGATAAATGACTAGATGAATACAGATAAATCATCAAATAAACTCATCGTTAATAGACAAGTTAAATATAGTACTGATGACCCACTTTCGGAGAAGAATAAGCGAAAGTATAAAGATCTGTATATTTCGATCACTAACTGTGATCCTCTTCAGTTAGTGACCGAAATATACAGATCTTTATACTTTCGCTTATTCTACTCCGAAAGTGGGTCATCAGTATCATTTTACAAATGTGCTACGACATAACTTTGTTGTGGACAAGTAAATATATTAATAGGTGGATAGATAAATAAATATAGATAAAAGTGAATAGGTAACAGAATTAGCGTATAAATAAGTAAGTAAATAGGCGTATGAGTAAACACGGAAGGAATGGATTAACAATTGAAAAAGGAATCTTGACCGAGCTGATATTGTTTCTTAATCTTTTATTACGTATTTTATTACTAGCTGTGACTTTACACACACACACACACACACACACACACACACACACACACACACACACACACACACACACACACACACACACACACACACACACACACACACACACACACACACACACACACACGTGATCCAAAGGCCAAGGTGAATCACACACACACACACACACACACACACACACACACACACACACACACACACACACACACACACACACACACACACACACACACACACACACACACACACACACACACACACACACACATCTCCTTTCCTCCCTGCTCTAACTCACACTTCTAATGCCCACGCAATTTGCATGGGACTGAATATGCTGAATAGATGATGAGGATCCTTGTGAGGTTGTTGTTGTTATTGGTGTAGATGGTGGTGGTGGTGGTGGTGGTGGTGGTGGTGGTGGTGGTGGTGGTGGTGGTGGTGGTGGTGGTGGTGGTGGTGGTGGTGGTGGTGGTGGTGGTGGTGGTGGTGGTGGTGGTGGTGGTGGTGGTGGTGGTGGTGGTGGTGGTGGTGGTGGAGGTGAAGGTGGAGGTGGAGGTGGTGGTGTTGTATGAATATGAAGAACGCAGAGGGCGATAATACCTAGCACTGGTGGATATTAATGTGTTTGAACCCGGCGAAGGTGGCATAAATAATGACTTGTTACCAGAAAACTTTGGTGTTCCATAGATGTCAGTATAAAAAAAGCGAAGAAAAGGATTTATTACCAGAAAGCTTTGGTATTCCATAAGTGTCAGTAAAAAAAAAAAAAAAAAAAAAATATGCTGTCATGTTTGCCTTACGTATGTCGTTGTTACTTCGACAATAACCCAATAGATTCTGATGTCGAATTTGTAAAAGATCCTCACCCTTAAATCTAACCATAAATATTCCTAATGAGGGCGATTTTTCCGTAAATCAGCTGGCCATAATGTCGAGATTATGTCTAGACATAAGCATTTAGGTCGCCGACATAGGAATTTAGGTAAAATCTTCGCCATCAGTGTTAGGATCTTTTATAAAAACGGTTCCTGGATCCCTACAGTCACAAAGTAGAATCTTTTTCTGACGCCTTCATTTTCATTTACTTTTACATTTGCATTTACATTTACATTTACATTTACATTTACATTTACATTTACATTTACATTTACATTTACATTTACATTTACATTTACATTTACATTTGTATCTGTGTTTGTATCTGCATTTGTATCTGTATGTGTATCTGTATGTGTATCTGTATGTGTATCTGTATGTATATGTGTATGTGTATGTGTATGTGTATGTGTATGTGTATCTGTATGTGTATCTGTATGTGTATCTGTATGTGTATCTGTATGTTATCTGTATGTGTATTTGTATTTGCATTTGTATTTACATTTACATATTCAAATTATATTTTCTATTATTTTTTAATCAAATGATTATTAGTAATGCATGATTTTGATTTATATAATTATTAATGCTAATATAATTTCTTATTCAGGAAAAGTAATTTGGCAGGATTTTTCTCCGCTTCTGCATGAATTAGCCAAATAAAAAAAAGTTCAATCTTCATCACAAAATATATAATGAAAACATCAAGATTATACTCTTTTTTTTTACAAAGAATAGAAGCGTTTCAGCAGTTCTTGTTTACAAATGCAAACACTCGAGAACTTTAGCAAATATTTCTTTTATCAATATGAATAACAATATTTGACAGTTTTATATTCACAGGAAAAGAACTAAGATTAAAAGGAAGACCCCTTTTATGTGAAAATGAATTCTATTAATAAGAAATGAGGAGATAAATATTTATCCACTCTTCAATTTTCTATTCATTACAATCTGGTCTGATAACAGTCTAAATCAACGTAAACCAATTACAGGTCACCGTGTAGATTGTATAAAATTGTTTGATTTCCACTAGAACTAAAATATAATTCAGGATACATTGTTGAAAGACCTAAAAGACTGAGGTTGTGGTGCTTATGGAAGGCCTGTTATTGACTTAATGACTATGATCTAGATGGGTCTAGTTTACCATATAATATTTGCATTATATGCATGCATAGTCCCCATCCCCCCACCCCACCCCACCTCTCTCTCTCTCTCTCTCTCTCTCTCTCTCTCTCTCTCTCTCTCTCTCTCTCTCTCTCTCTCTCTCTCTCTCTCTCTCTCTCTCTCTCTCTCTCTCTCTCTCTCTCTCTCTCTCTCCCTCTCTCTCTCTCTCTCTATATATATATATATATATATATATACATATATGAATATATATATTTCTCTTTCTCTTTCTCTTTCTCAACGGAATGAGCAAGAGAGAATAAAAAAAGGATGAAGAGAAAACAATACAATATTTAAATTGGTGAGAACTTTATAAGGAGAAAATAAGGAAGAGAGAAAACATATGGAAACAAATTAGTGAACGGGATTTGAATAGAAAAGACTTAAGATGAAAAATATAAGAAAAAAGATCACAGAGGAAGGAGTGAGGAGAGAGCATTAGAATTATACGAATGTAGAAAAAAATAGAGAAAGAAGAGAAAAGAAGAGCAAAAGAGAAGTGAAAATGAAAAAATGCGCAAAAAATAATGTGATATTTGTTGACCAAAAACGAAAGAAAGAAAAAAAAAATGCGGCAAACATCAGAGCAGGAAAATTCCTCCTTCCACAAACAAGAATTTCTTTGGGTGCAGACCTATAATGCAAAAAATGAGAAAAAAATTCTAATTCCATTTTTTTAAACTGTATCTAGAATCCACATAGAACAAAGTTCGGAACTGCTTGATCATTTCTAGGGAATACATAAAAAATATTAACCTTGATTTCTAAAAAAAAAAAAAATAGAATCGAAAATTATACTCTTTTTTTGTAACTTATAACATGTCAGCATGAATATTGCTGGGTCTGACTAAGAAGAAAAAGAAGCAAAGAAACAATAAAAAATAAGAAAAAATATAAAAAAAGAAAAGAGAAAAGAAGAAACAAGAAGAAAAAACGAGAAAAAAAGAAGAAAAAAAGAAGAAGAAAAAAGAAGAAAACAAAGGAAGAAGAAGAAGAAGAAGAAGAAGAAGAGGAAGAAGAAGAAGAAGAAGAAGAAGAAGAAGAAGAAGAAGAAGAAGAAGAAGAAGAAGAAGAAGAAGAAGAAGAAGAAGAAGAAGAAATAAAAAAAGAAAAGATTAGAAAGAAATTCCTAAAATATGCAAGCGGAAGCGTACGAGTTTCGTATCTTCCTAGTCACGGGTTCGATTCCCAAACTTCTCTCCGATCCACCACAATGACTGTCACTTACCTCAACAGTCCAAGCGCATGACAGGATAAAGACAGCTTTGACAACAGCTAAGCGGCTCCTGGCGTAGGGTTATCACCCTCTTCTTCTCTGAAGAACATTGACAATGAGGATTTGCGCAATGAAACAAGTGCAGATCAAATATGATGCGGCAATCCAAACCTCCATAAGACGTTTATAAACACTTAATTCAATTAAATATATTTCCAAGATTCTAACACAAGTAACTAATGACCTATTTTTACTACAAGTAAAAACAAAATATATCATCACATTCAACATTTTCGTAGAGACATATGTTACCAAACATTCTCCCCTCCAAAGTTTATTCGTTGATGTTCTGATTTATCAACATTACAATGTATGAGTACTATTCTTGTTTCTCTAATACTGATTAACAGTGAAAGTCTACAATAATCACTCGTCTCGCTTTCATATTGTTTCTATTCGCATCTTAGGAAGAAAGATATAAGTTAATTCAGATTTAGTAAATTCAGAGAAATGCATAATGAGTTCAATTTTTATTAAGCAGGAAATATGAAAACATTGTGTGTGTGTGTGTGTGTGTGTGTGTGTGTGTGTGTGTGTGTGTGTGTGTGTGTGTGTGTGTGTGTGTGTGTGTGTGTGTGTTTGTGTGTGTGTGTGCCTGTGTATTTGTGTGTGTGCATGTGTGCGTGCGTGCCTGTGTATGTGTGTGTGTGCGTGTGTGCGTGCGAATGCGTTCGCGCATATGTACCTAATTGTATGTGGGACATGTCTGCGTGTACGCACATTTTCATACATGTTTTCTGTTTCTGAAATTTTATACGGAAGTGTTCAGTGTATCCATGTATGCATGTCAATATTTCCTTGTACATTTGGGCGTGTGTGTACATTTTGTGTATACATGAGTATGCGTTCGTGCGCGTGTGTATGTTTGTGTATGTCCATGTATGCGCTCGTGCATGTTGACATCAACATGTTTGAGTTTCCGTATGTGTCTATGTGTGTTACTGTATCGCTGATAACGTAATCGGTAGTGTGATAGCCTCGCATTCGCTTAGACATGGGTTCGAATCCCGCATTCCTCTCCGATTCCCAGCGGAGTCCAAGCCCATAGGTTAAAGGTGACGGCTTCGGCCGCAGTTACGCGCCGTATTGCGTAGGTTTCCCACTACCTTATACCAACTTACCCAGTTGTGCATATGTGTGCGCGCGTGCGTGTGGGAGACCGGGTTTGTTGCTTCTAAGTTGTTTGTGGTATCGTTTATGTCCCTTAACGTGTGTGGTCACGTTTGCGTGTTTTTATTTGTTTGGATTTTTATGTCCAAGAGCCATATCCGGCGTGCCTTTGCATACGATTTAGCGATAGAAGTCTTCAGAATACGTAAATGCATATGCAGATATGTATGTATCGAAAAGCTTTCGTAAACATATTTATGAATACTATCTGGAATAATTCCACGAGTATATAGTGGTTTGATAACAACAGCACCCCCCCTTCTCCCCCTTTCCTTGATTCTCCTCTCTTCCCCCCCCCCTCCGTCTCTCTTCTTGTTCAAGCGTACATGTTCCATGCATGAGAAGTAACACGTCACCCCTTCCCAAAGCTAACAGTACAAATATAATCTATTAATAAATCTACATAGTTGCATTTCAATTTAGGAAAAAATCCCACCCACCCCCCGTCCCCATTTGATTTGATTTATTTGTTTTCCATAAGAATAACATCGTGTAAATGACCAAAATAGTCTTGTGGGAAGATTAATTATTAAAGAAGAACTACCTCTTGGTCCAGTAAGATCATTGGTTGTTGGGTTATTAAGAGTTGTGTTTTACCAATGTTTCGATTCTTGGTCCTG